>NW_025955189.1:0-61803 GCF_022376445.1 Fomitopsis serialis | reverse complement strand
GTTGATCATCCTCTGGTCTGCTGACGACCTGTCTGCCGCTTCTGGCACCTAATCCCCACAGCGCAGTTTTACCATGGTCTCGCCTCGACCATTCGGCAGGTCAACGTTCGATCCGGGTTACATCCGGACGAGTGGTGATATAATTCCGCATACTGTGCATCAATTATTTGAAAGGACAGTCCTTGCATGACATTAGCCGATGATCGGTCGTTCAGTTCTCGAAGAGCCTCTGAGAGGATATATCCCATCTTGACATGGAGCCTATCACAGCCGATCTATCTCAGAGTTGCTGGTTAACAGGATTCGAGGCTTTGAGCACGACCGTGACACACCGAGAGTACACCGTGCTTCGACCGATGACCCAAATACCTCCGGTCCCGGAGTTCATCAACATGAGGTGCGCCCATGTCAGAAAGTCAAACAGCGCCGTCCGGGGCAGTAGCGATACAGCAATATGATACACGAGTACCGGAGCAGAAAGTCGAAAAAGGACGAGGGCACTCAAAGGGCACTATCTCGATCCGATCTTGAGGGAACGGTCCCGTGATCGTGGCGCGTCAGTGGCTGCCGCACTCTCGCCTGCAAGACTCAGGGCGTTCATTTGCTTTTGTAACGACCATCACCGCGCCGCGATGCGTCTCAAGGATGTATCAACTGTTGTTGAAGGTAGACTTCGCACCGCGAGTGGGAATGAGATGAGAGGATGATATTAGAGGGCTCAGAGCGAGCCCTATATATACTACGTAGACACATTTCCACTCGTGTACACTAGGTGGCGAAACAAAGCGGCGAGGCGAAAGGAAACAAAGTGTCGGCTAAGGCCCGACAAAGCGAAAGGTCCAAACGACCGTCCAAGTGGCGGTCGCGTCAAAGCGATGTAGGCAACGCGTGGCGCGAGCGGCGACGCTTGCCTCTCGTTCGTGCAAAGCGCGAACTCCAACACTCCCCTCAAGCTAGCAGCGAGTGCAGCTCCCCCTAAGACCGTAGGACCCCGAGTTGGGTAGTGAGACCATGGTGACGATCGCGTGCGAGTCCTTTTGTGAACAGGTCGGCGGAGTTGACTTCAGTGGGGCAATAGGATAAGGAGACGGTATCAGCGAGGATGCATTCGCGGATGAAGTGGTGACGGATATCGATGTGTTTCGAGCGCGAATGATTCACGTTGTCCTTCGAGAGCGCAATCGCTGACTAATTGTCTGCGTTGATAGGTGTGGGTCCGTCTTGCGAGAAGGTGAGTTCGGCAAGTAGTGCGCGGAGCCAGATGGCATGGCGTGTTGTATATGAGATTGCCATGTACTCAGCTTCCATGGTCGAAAGGGCGACCGTGGTCTGCTTCTTTGAGCTCCAAGCCACGACACCGTTTCCTACGAGGAAAGCGTAGCCTGATATTGATCGCCGGTCGTCTGGGTTCGCACCCCAGTCTGCGTCCGAGTATCCCTCGAGTCGGAAGTTTCGGAAGAAACCTTTGACGTTCAGGTCGTCGTTCGAGCCACCGTAAGTGATTGCGAAGTTCTGCGTGCCCTTGAGGTAGCGTAGGACGTGTTTCGTGGCCGTCCAGTGGGTTTCATTCGGGCGTGAGTTGTACTGCGAGAGGGTCTGCACGGCGTAGCTGATATCTGGGCGGGTTCCAAGTGCCGCGTACATGAGGCTGCCGATGAGAGCCTGATATGGCTTGTCTTTCATTTCTGAGGTGGAGGTGTCGTCGGTAGTCTTCGTCAGTTTGACGTGAGGGTCAAGTGGTGTCGTGACGACCTTGCAGTCAGTCATGCCAAAGCGCTTGAGCACTGTCTGCACGTATTGGTGCTGCGAAATGGTAAGAGTGTGGGCTGTGCGGTCCCGCGCGATTTCGTAGCCGAGGAAGTGTCGCATTGGTCCAACGTCTTTGAGATCGAAGTTCCGTTTGAGCTCTTCTTTGAGCTTCTTCATGTCTTCTATGGAATCCGCGAGGAGGGCCATGTCGTCAACGTGTATGCCGATGATGGTGAGCCTGTCATCCTTGTCGCATCGGATGTAGACGCAGGGGTCGGAATGGAGGCGCTTGAAGCCAAGCGAGAGCAGGGCGTCATTGAGTTTGATGTTCCAGACACGTCCGGCCTGCTTCAGTCCATAGATCGCGCCGAGCATGTACATACCGCGGCCTGACCCATCGTCGAACCCTTCTGGTTGCTCCATCCAAATCTCCTCTTCCAGCTTCCCATTCAGGTACGCACCCACGACATCCATCTGTTCAAGTTCCATGTTGCGCTTCGCGGCGATGGCGAGTAGGACACGGATAGAGTCGGTGCGGATGACGGGTGCGAAAGTCTCGAGGTAGTCCATGCCGGGTATCTGCGCAAATCCTTTCGCGACGAGCCTGGCCTTGAACTCGACGACTTCTCCTTGCTCGTTTCGCTTCAGGCGGAAGACCCACTTGCTTCCTAAGGGTTTGCGCCCGGCAGGTACTTCGCGTAGCTCGTAAACCCCAAGTCGTTGGAATTGGCCCATCTCGCGTTTCATTGCGGCTTCCCATTGTGGCCAGTAGTCGCTTGCTCTTGCTTCTTCGACGGTGTGAGGTTCAGAGAGCATTTCGGTACCAGCGAGTGTGAGTAAGCACAGATGGTGTGAGAGTTCGGCGTCGGCTTCAGTGTCGTCCTCTACGGTGACCTTCGGGGGTCGCCTCGGAGCGCCGGTGTGCAGCTGCCGGTAGTCCGTCGGAGGTTTGTCAGCGAGTCTGGAGCTGGTCCTGGGCGATGCGATCTTGGTCTCGATCGGGGCGCTCTTCTTCGGCGTCTCCGGTCCCTCGGTCTTCTTCGCCATCTCCCCCTGCTCTCCCTGTCCCGCAGTCTTCGTCGTCTCCCCCTGCTCCGTAGTCGACTCGTTCATCCCACTCTCCCCTCGAGTCGCGTAGGGGCAGACTCTATCAGGTCTAGCTCATCTCCATCGTCCGGCTCCCCTTCCACTTCGAAGATCAAATTCCGTGATTTCCCAATCGCGCCGGTTCGAGGATTGTAGTAGCGCCAAGCCTTGCTGCCTTCCGCAACCCCGATGAAGATCATTGACTCTGACTTCGGGTCGAGTTTCGTGCGTTTTTGCTTGTCGGTGAGTACCCAGCATCTCGTCCCGAATTCCTGCAGGTTTGCAACGTCTGGCTTCTTGCCAGTGACGACCTCCTCCGGGGTCTTGTCTCCAAGCGCGCGCGTAGGTGAGCGGTTCTTCAGATAACACGCGTACTGAACGGCGTCCTTCCACAACTTCTTTGGCAGGTCATGTGCATGCAACATTGCTCGGGCACGCTCCACAAGTGTGCGGTTGATGCGCTCGGCAATCCCGTTCTGGGCAGGCGAGTCGGGGGCGGTGGTCTCCAGTGTGATGCCGTTCTCGGTGAGGTAAGCATCAAATTCCTTGCTTAGGTATTCGCCGCCATTGTCCACTCGAAGTGTCTTTAGTTCGACATTGAATAGGGTCTTCATCATTGAGCGGTACACTTTGAACTTCGCCAGTGCTTCGGACTTGTTCCGCATTGGGTAGGTGACTGTCCGTCGTCCCTTGAGATCTGTGTACGAGACGTAGTAGAGTTGACCTCCAATTGCTGCGGTTCGGGCAGGTCCCCAGACGTCGGAGGCAGTGACATCGCCAACCGCTTCAATTTCGGTGAGTGACTCCTTCGGGAATGCCTCGACGTGCTGCTTTGACTCTACGCAGATCTTGCACTGTTCGGCGGTTGGTCCGGACTCATCAAGTTCTAGGCCGGAGACCATGTCCTTGCGCTTCAATGTCAAGATCGCACGCGGATGCATATGGCCAAAGATCCGGTGCCACTTAGCAAGTGACTTCTTCTGCTTGGGTCGCACCGGTGCTGCCAGGTGAGCGTGTGCTTCCTTTTCGGGACTGATAGCCATGCGGTACAGATAGCGGGAGATTCGGCTGCCGCGTAGAAAGGTGCGTCCCTTCTTGTCCTTCGCAGCTAGTTCCCCATCGCTGATCTCGATCTTGTTCCCGCCCGCTTCAAGACGTCCGAGGGAGACCAAGTTGTGCGGAATAGCAGGTGCGTGAACGACGTCCTTGAGGGTTATGGTCTTCTGCTGACCATCTATGTCCGCAATCATCCTGATTGTTCCTCGACCTAGGACCGTCGTCGACCCGGCACCATTCAACGTCGCACCCGGCGTGGTGCGATAGTCCGAGAAGTGCTCGCGACAGCGCGCCACATGCACCGTCGTGCCTGTATCGCCAAGCCAGTCATCGGCATCCAGAGCTGCAAGCGCTAGGTCGCCCTCCTGGTGCGACTCGATGTCCGTGGCCACAAATGCATAGTCCTCTGACTCCGAGTCGGACTCCGTTGTGTCTGCCACCATCGCCTTGCCCCCGCTCTTGCCATCCTTCGACTTCTGCTCGGTACGTTCCTGCTCTTTCCTCTTTCGTGTTCCTTCGTGGTCTGGGCAATCTGACTGATAGCCGGGCTTTCCGCACTTCCAGCACGAGGGTAGGGTCCGCTTGCCCTTGCCCTTCGACCTCTGGAACTTGCCATGTAAAGCTGTTTCCTCGGCGCGACTCTTTACACGCCGATCTTCGTCCAGGATGCGAGCAATCAACTCCGCGGAGTCCTTCAAGCCCTTCTGATAGTCGAGCGTCGCAGTGAAGGTATTCCAGGACTCCGGAAGTGCGGTAAGGATCGAGATGCAGAACTCTTCGTCCGAGACCGTTTGCTGAAGCGTCAGCAGGTCATCCCGGTAACCCGTCATCTGTCGAATGAACTCTTCGACGTCTTGGTCTTCGGTGCACACCGCGCGGAACATCTTGCGGCGTGCTTGGACGATCGCGAGGACGCCCTGCGCCTCGTACATCGTCTCCAGCTTCTTCCACGCGTCGTGACTTGTCTGGGCGGCCTTCACGTAGATCAAGATCTTGTCGGCCACCCTTAGTCGTATCGCGGTGAGTGCTCGTCGATCCTTCGATCTCCATTCTTTAATCGTCTTCTCTATCTCGGCTTTTGCTTCCGCCGTCGTGTCCGGCTTGGCGGCGACGGGCAGGAAGCTCGCCCGAGACATAATCCCAGAGATCCGCGTCATCGAGGATGTCCGACAGGCGAACTTCCAGGTCTGCCAATTCTCGGCGCCGGTCAGGGCCTCGATCTTGAAACGGAGTGCATCGGTCATAGTGGGAGGATGTGGAGGGCGAGTTCAAAATGAAGCAGAGATTCTCGGGGTTCAATAAGGTGCGTCGTCGTCGTCAGAGCGAGGCGGGGCTCATAACCTGTTGTTGAGGTAGACTTCGCACCGCGAGTGGGAATGAGATGAGAGGATGATTAGAGGGCTCAGAGCGAGCCCTATATATACTACGTAGACACATTTCCACTCGTGTACACTAGGTGGCGAAACAAGCGGCGAGGCGAAAGGAAACAAAGTGTCGGCTAAGGCCCGACAAGCGAAAGGTCCAAACGACCGTCCAAGTGGCGGTCGCGTCAAAGCGATGTAGGCAACGCGTGGCGCGAGCGGCGACGCTTGCCTCTCGTTCGTGCAAAGCGCGAACTCCACATCAACCTCTGTCATTAATTCAGCAGCTATTTGACAGCATAATCCACCTTTGCGGCGATGAAGTTGTGCTAGAGGTGAGCCGTGACAACTCTGCAAGCAATCAAGCAATAGCTTCTGCCAATGACCCAATACTTGGGCTAATACTGATGCGCTATATAATCAGGAAATTCTAAGATTTATGATGCCGTCAGGACAGGAATCATTGTGAAAACAAGTGCGGGTCCCGGGTGCGAGTGTCCATGGCAGGATGCCCGAAGGTCAATCGCGTGAGGTATGTACATCGAAATCTACGGTATGTATGCCTGACCCCTCTCCCCTATATTCTACAAGCGCAATCCTTGCCCAGCTTGCGAGCTCCTTTTCAGAATGGTGGAACAACAAGGGAAGGTCGGTCGGCGAGCGCCAGTATCATAGGCATGCGAACATAATAACCAATATCAGACTACGAGAGATTCCACTTAGTGCGTATTTCGTCCACCAGCTGTTACAGTCGACTTGACCCGTTGCCATCATTGTATTGAATATGCTTTCGCTACATAGTAGTATTGGCCGCAGGCATACCACCACTGTACCAGCTCCAGGATGCGGACCGTTGGAGTCGAGCACGATCTGTCAGTACATTCTCATTATTCTCATCTCATCTGCTCATACGAACGGGTAAAGCTTGGCACTGTCATGCTGCATGAACTTGCGAGTTCTTCAGACTATGTAATAACTTGCATTGCCCTGCGTCTCTTCAATCGGGGCACCGCAGGTTCATGAAACCGAATCGAACTGGAAATGAGCGCCGAGCCGCCCGGCTCGGGATTCTCACCACCACCTGACAGTGAGCGCACCACTGTCAGAGGCAGCACGCGATGCTGGGGCGTCTGCAGGGTGTTCTAGGTTCGTTTCTTGCGACCTTCTTTCATTCCACCCTAATTGTCTCCTGGACCGCCACCCCAACTATCAAACCTCGGGACTTGCTCGGGACCCCCACTTCTGCGACGCTCTCGCTGCTGGACAATACCCAGTTGTTCGATCCTGGTGGTGGATTCGTCGCTCGCCGGTCATTTCAGTCGCCACAGTACCTTACTCGATACGCGTCATCAAACGACGGCCATCTCATTGCATCGGCTTTGTCTTGTTATCTCGGACGTTGTTTCCGCGTCGCTATTCGCCTAAATTATGGTAGGTTGGCCGTCTCAAAGCTATCCTCGCTCTTCCTCTGTCGAATCCGCCATGGCCACCCCTACTCTCCGCCGTACCCATAGAAGACACACTGCGGACGAAGAGCCCACTCCACGCTTTAGCAACATGTGCACCTCAGTGCTCGGTTCTCCCTTCCTCACCACGTCCGACCTGCCTCCTGAATCCAACGGTCCTCGCGCGTCGACCTCTACCAGCGCAGCGTTCACGCTGGCGTACTCCAACATCGAGATGGAGCCCGTCGATGGCGCAGATGTCTCTGTCCCTCGCGATCTGACCGTCACGCGCCCGCCATCGCCCTCACCGAGCTTCCGCACGGACACGTACTCTGTTATCAGCTGGAACGCGGACAGTTATCCGTACCCTTACATGGAGAACACGCCGCTCTGCGGGCCTTCCGGCCGCCGCACTGTCAACGGATACTACCCGTACGCCTCGACCTACTATCCGAACGGCAGCGGTGCGTCACCCATGAAGCCATCGCGCAGCCTCTCGCTGGGCATCATACCGCGCATCTGGGACGCCCTCCGGGAAGG
Source organism: Fomitopsis serialis (assembly GCF_022376445.1). Lineage (NCBI taxonomy): Eukaryota > Fungi > Basidiomycota > Agaricomycetes > Polyporales > Fomitopsidaceae > Fomitopsis > Fomitopsis serialis. The sequence goes on along the minus strand of NW_025955189.1, from coordinate 54,566 downwards.
ATCCCCTGGGCGGAAGGGCAAACGTCGCCCCGGTCTGCCCACTACATCAATCTGGCGCTACGGCAGCGTCACGGACAGCGAGTACATCGATTACCTGAATCTGCCGCCGCTGGATGGCGAGGAGGGCGAGCTGATTGATGACGAGGCATGCTTCATCGACGCTACGCGGATCACTGGTACTGGTGAGTCCCTTCACTCCATGGTCCGGCTGTGCTCGCAGTGGATGTCCTTGCTGGCTCCTGCACGAACACCGCCAAATCCAACCACTGCCACGTGCCCGATGCATTACCGACGTCTTTAATGATCTGCTCGCCCTTGCGACGACGTGCTCTTCCGGGACCGTCCTCTTCATTTCGTGCATTCATTCATTTCGGTAGCGAGCTGGTCTAAAACTGACCACGCCCCGGATGTGTCCACGTACTGACTGTCGTCATCGCCTTCTCTAGATATCGTAGGTCTGCTGCCTCCAGAGATCGCGCTCCACCTCTTGTCATTCCTTGACCTGCAAGCTGTGCTTGCGTGCCTCCGCGTCAGCAGGTACGTGCACGCACCGCCTGCCGCTGCCGTGCCATCCTGATGTGCTCTACAGGACGTGGAACCGCCTCTGCCGAGACAACTCCATCTGGCGCTCGCAGTTTGTACGGCGCCAGCCAGATGGCTGGGACGTTGACCTCCGGCGGGCACCCCCGGCGCCTTTGTCTGCGTCAAAATCGTGGCTTCCGGCGCCGCTAGAGCTGGAGTGGTACGAGATGTGCCGGACGAGGGCGGAACTGGACCGACGGTGGAGTGCGAGCGAGGGGGCCGACGGCGCACCCGCTTGGGAGCCCAAGGCGAAGCGGCTCAGCGGGCACATGGACAGCGTCTACTGTCTGGAGTTCGACTCGAGGAGGATCGTCACCGGCTCGCGGGACCGCACGATCAAGGTGTGGAGTCTGACGACGGGGCGCTGTCTGGCGACCTTCACCGGCCATCGGGGGAGCGTTCTCTGTCTCAAGTTTGACAAGGACTGGGACTTCCCGACAGGGGAAGAGGATGAGTGGGAGGACGGGAGTGAGTGGAAGCATGGCTTCATGGTGAGCGGCTCGAGCGACTGCTCCGTGTGCGTGTGGGATCTCTGTACGCGTTCACCGGTGGCTGGCGAGGATGGCCAGGTGAAGGCAGAGATTGCGGCGGTGTTGAGGGGCCACACTGGCGGTGTCCTGGACCTGAGGATCGACTCAAGATGGATCGTAAGCTGGTAAGCGCTCTACCACTACCCTCCCTTGCAAGCCGCTCAAGTTCTGTTCAGCTCGAAGGATGCACTGATCCGTGTCTGGGACCGCCGCACACTGCAGCTGCACTGCACATTCCGTGGCCACGAGGGCCCTGTGAACGCAGTCGGGCTGCAGGACAACAAGGTCGCGAGCGCGAGTGGAGACGGGAGAATGATGCTGTGGGACATCATCTCTGGAGAGCGACTGCGCACGTTTGAGGGGCACGACCGCGGCCTTGCTTGCATCGAGTTCAAGGACGACTACATCATCTCCGGCTCGAACGACTGCAAGATCAAAGTGTGGCAGGCGTCGACGGGCGCGTGCCTGCGCACGCTCGCTGGACATGACCTGCTGGTGCGCGCGCTGTCGTTCGACCCGAGGAGCGGACTACTAGTGAGCGCCAGCTACGACAAGACGGTGAAGGTGTGGGATTGGCGGACAGGGAAGATGTTGCGCGAGTTCCGCAACTGCCACAACAGCCATATATTCGACGTGAAGTTTGATTTCCGCCGTATTGTGAGGTGAGTCAAGTCTGAGGTTCCTTCGTACGCGCAGTGTTGCTGATGGCCGGCGTGTTCAGCACTTCGCATGACCAAAAGATCATTGTACTCGACTTCGCTGAAGGTCTGGACGTCTCAATGTTTGTGTGAACGACGTATGAACGAATACCCTCCGATTGCATGACTCCTCCGAAAAGCCCGTATTTATGTATCGACTATCATCTCTAGCTCTGCCTGGTTGCGACGCCCACCCCGCGACTGCCGATCGTTTCATTTTACACCTGTTGTGTATTCCTGTCGTTTTATTCTCGTACATATTCATTTGTTCCGCCTTGCATTCGCTTTCTGCATATACCCCCGCTTTCTTGGACCTCGCACATATCTAGTGTACATACATCGAAGTTCTGAGTCGCATAGTCGCCGTTGTATCATCACATGTATATTATTCACTAGCTGCAGAAGCACATCCCGGCAAAACACGCAACGTCCTGAATCAATACAAGTGTGTGTATCTTTGATACATAGTCGAGACTGCAGCACTGCACGCGGGTCTAGCAAGAGCTCTACGGAAACACAGGAGGTATCTACGCACTCGCCCTCGCCGCCATCTTCTGCTTGAGCTTGTTCTGTACGATAGTGATGTCAGTAGCGATCTAATGTTCCCTGGCCTCGTACGCTTCACTCACGTTCACGGAATCCATGTACACGTCTGTGACGACCCAGTGTTCGCGCTTCATCTCCTTCCCATGAATCGCGAGCGCAAGGTCCTTCGTCATCACACCGTCGATGTCGATGACCTCCACGCAGGCCTTCTCGAGGTCCTCGCAGAACGCCTTCAGGCTCGCGTTCCCGTCGAGGGTCGCGCGGTGCTTGAGGCCGCGCGTCCACGCGAAGATGGACGCGACGGGGTTCGTCGACGTCTCGTTGCCCTTCTGGAACTCGCGGTAGTGGCGCGTGACGGTGCCGTGCGCGGCCTCGGACTCGATCGTCTGCCCGTCGGGCGTGATCAGCTCGGAGGTCATCATGCCCAGCGAGCCGAAGCCCTGCGCGAGGATGTCGGACTGCACGTCGCCGTCGTAGTTCTTGCACGCCCAGACGAACCCGCCGGAGGACTTGATCGCCTGCGCGACCATGTCGTCGATCAGCCGGTGCTCGTAGTAGATGCCGGCCGCCTCGAACTGCGATTTGTATGTGCTGTGCGGGGTCAGACGGTGCGGCGGGAGGGCGCTGTCAGGGCGGACTCACGTTTCGTAGATGTCCTGGAAGATGTCCTTGAAGCGGCCGTCGTACTTCTTCATGATCGTGTTCTTCGTCGACATGAACTGTTAACAGGGATCAGCGACTGAAGCCCAGATGATTAGTTTCAAATCCGTACAAGGGGCATCTTCTTGGCGAGCGCCATTTTGAAGGACGAGTGCGCGAACCCTGTAATGGACTGTCCGGCGGGCCCGTTAACAGCAGCGGTGGTCGTCACAACGAGAAGGCCGTACATCGTCGGTGTTGTACATGCTCATCGCGACACCCTTTCCCTTGAAGTCATACACATCCATGACCGTCGGCTTTCCACCATCTGCAGGCGAATACACGAGCTGCAGCTTTCCCGGGCCTGGCGCAACAAAGTCCGTCGAGCGGTACTGGTCACCGAACGCATGACGCCCAATGACAATCGGGTTCTTCCAGCCAGGGATGGGTTTAGGGATGCTCTTCAGGATGATGGGCTCTCGGAAGACCGTGCCGCCGAGGATGTTGCGGATCGTCCCGTTGGGGCTCTTCCACATCTGCTTGAGGGTGAACTCCTTCACCCGCGCCTCGTCCGGCGTGATCGTCGCGCACTTGATGCCCACATTGTACTTGAGGATCGCCTCGGCCGACTCGACTGTGACCTGGTCATTCGTCTGCAAGCGTGCGGGGGGTGGACGGGTGAGGAGGGCGTAGGGCAGGGGTAACGGATGCACGTACCGCGTCTCGCTGCTCGAGACCGAGGTCGAAGTATTTGATGTCCAGTTGGACATATGGCAGAATGAGCTGGACCACGCCGTCAGAACGAGGGACCCTCTCTGTAATGAACGCTGCTGCGCACCTCCTCCCTGATTTTCTTCCAGATAATTCTCGTCATCTCATCCCCGTCCAATTCCACCACCGGGTTCTTAACCACAATTTTCTCTTCTGTATGTGCGTCCCAGGTTGCCGGCGGGTAGGATTATTGCAACGCATCTCGTGCAGATGGTGGTTAGGGAGTGAAGTCGAATTGGTGATAACCCGTGGTGGCAGATACAGAAATGTCGTGCGATGGCTGTCAGCGCGTTATCCTCGCTTCAGACACGACGTCCACTCACGCATTCTGGACAAGCTGCTCGTGAAACCTCGCCGCAGCAAAGACGAAACTGTCGACCGCCTCGCGAACCCCGCGTACGAGACGGACCTGGGCCACATTGCACTCATCTTGGAGCCGGTTATGAGGGTAGACGCAGCCCCGAAGTTGCGGTACAGGTACGAGCTCAGTGGCGCGAAATGTTTGCGGGTCGATGGAATAGCCTGCACGTCGAGTCAGCCAAGCTGCCTCAGGACTATATACCCGGGCGTTATCCAAGTCGTGCTTCGCAACCACGGAAGGATTCATCGGCCTTGCGTCCGAAGAATAGGCTCAGACGTCGGCAACCCTCACGGTGTACCCTCACGTGGACACGGTACGCATGCCAGGAGCGGCCCAGGACAGCCTGCAGACTCGTCTGCAGGTCCGGGGCCAGTCCGGGGCCCCGCATCTGAGTTGATACGTTCTCAGGCTAAGACAGGCTTCCTTACCCACATCAAGGTGCCTGCACGGATATAGCGGATCGAGGGAAACTGGCGACCACAAGTATTGCTCTAGTTGTGAAACACTCGGATACCTCATGAACGCTGACCGGCAGGGTTTCCAAGCAGCTGGTTTCTCACTTGCATACAATGGCATACGGAGATATCATATCCCGCCGTACGGCCTCCGCTGTGATAACTCGTTGTGACTAGCCGACTTCGATGGGAGATGCAGCGTCCGAACTTCGGTGTTGCTCCGGCGAGATGTATAACATCGCATAAGCGCCCACCCTACGAATTGTTAGGCGCCAGACCTACTTCGCTACTTGCTACGGTGTTGTATGATTCCTTCACTAAGGGTAGTAGAATTTCGAAAGACATAACCAGATTTGATCACCGAGAATGAGGTTCCAACGTACAATACAAGGCTTCTTACATGAGCCCAATTAGCAGGATCATCCATGCGACTAAAGTCCTAGTACTAGTAACTTATGTGCTTTAGGTTTTGCCTCTCTTTCGACTGCAATGCTACGCCGCCTGGCGAGCGGTGGCGTGGCACTTTTGCAACATCGTTGCATAGGCCCCGCAGGGAGGAGGCTGCGTGTTCAACGTTGTCAGCGTTCAAACGTTCAAGCTCAAGCTCAAGCTCAAGGGCGTGTTATTACTGTTAACTCTGTCTGTCGATAGCTGTGACTCCATGGTCGTTGGCCGCGAAGCCTCCGAGTCAAGTTCTGTTCACTCATCTCCTCGGGATGCTGGCGAGCCAGGTAGGTTCTACAAGTTTGTGCTAGTTGTAATCTGCTGACGCACAGTAGTAACTGACGAGATGGACCAAGACTCCGGCCGCCTGGCATCGAGACCTCAAGACCGAGTGTCGGAACGCTACACAGGCTGAAGGGACGACAGAGGTCAAGGACAGATGCTCGGAGACGACAAAGCTCTGCCAGAGAGTGAAAGCTGGGAGACACTATAGAGTTGCGCGACGGATACTGTGCGACTTGCTGAACCCTCGAAGATTTGTGTCGCTACGTGCAGTACGACATTCGCCGGGGGATGATACCTAGTACTCACATCTTGTTCCGACCTGTTATGTAGCCGGACTCAAGTATGCGGCGGACTCCGATGGGCTAAGGGCTATTTTGAGCGGTGTTCGAAGCACAGGGAATGTTCTTATACTCACAGCAAGCGAATAGTGTGGTTTGCAGTCAGCGCGAAGAGGTCCAGACATACGATTCGTGACCTGCCCGTGACCTGCCCGCGTTCATCTTGAGCCTGTCTACAGTTCCAAATCTTGCAGAGTGCACGCTCGGGTCTCGATTGCCTTTATATGGCCACGAAGAGACGGTCGAGGAGTGGTTGTCGGCTACAAAAGGCGCATCAGGCCCTAGCCCGCTTTGTAGCGACAAGGACGACGCGTCAATTTCGAGAGGAAGACTGCCAGTGGGGAGGTATCATATGATTATACTGTAGTATTCAATACAGTCCGGCGGTCACGCGTCACAAGGCCCCTCGCCACACCGGTAAAGGACCCTTGTCACGGGTCATTGGGGGTCCCGCCGGTTGTGACAAATGCACAAAAATTTGGCCGCCTCCGGCGGCGGCCTCAGCACTCGTTTTGACGACGTTTATAGCCCATCGACGCTCCGCCGCACCGTCTGCACCGTCTTTGTCACACGTCACCGTCGCTCGCGCCGCGCCGCCTGGCGGCGGCGCGGCTGTCACAGTCACAACCTGCGCCGGATTGAATTGAATACTACAGTAGTCGCAGGCATCGAGAGCCTGAGTGCGTCGCGTATGGTTGACGGAGGACCCGCATCTACAGGTGCGGCCCTCGCGTCGAGAACTCCTAGCGCATGGAAACGAGAGGCAGGTGACGAGAGTCTTCGCCGGGCATTCAGCCGGACGCACAATAACCCTGGCCCCTTCCATCGTGCGCCCGCGCACGCAAGCCCAGATGCGAGGCCTGTCTAGCATAGTGGCGGCTGAGGAGCGTAGGCCGCAGCCAACGGACCTTCCCTGCCCATCTGCTCAAGCCGTACGTGACGATCGTCGGTAGCTCGGCTTAATGACGCTGGCAAGTAAAATGCGATGTCGTGGAGGTGCTGTTGTCAGGACCGGAGGAATCCGATGGTGCGCGACAGGGATCAGGGATAGTCTGGACGAGACTGATACTTGTGACGTGCGTGTGCACGAGTCGAGGTATACCGACGTGCACAGCCATCCGGGTCGATAGGGGTAGTGTGGCTGCTACGCTTGAGTAGCGGACCTGGGCTCGAATCATTTCAACCCTTGAGGAAAACGTAATCGGCGCGCAATTGCTCGTCCCTGATTGAATGAACAAGCTGGTTGTCCTGGTCTATGTCGAACGCCACAAGGGCCAGGACGCTGTCCCATGTGAGGCCGATGCCGTCGCGAGAAGTACCCGCGCTTCCGCGCCGCAGGTACAAGTGAAGCATGGCAAGGCTCCGTGGATCCAGAAAGCGCACGGTCTGGTATTCGGTCACAGCGGCTCCAGTTGCATGTCGGGAGCCGTCGGGACGATGATCCACAGGGAAGGAGCGAGTGCCCTTCTGCGTGAGCGGGACGTATCGCACCAAATAAGCAAGATCGAAGGGATTCGAGTCGCCCAGAACCATGTCCGAAGTGGCCAGAAATATTATGTTGTACTGATCCACAATGAAGTGTGTGGGTGCGTGGTTCCGGAAATAAGGGTCAGACGTATGACACACATCAACGCAGGTGCATCTAGGAAGACCCGCAGTGACAAGTATATCCACCGCCCTAGACAGGTATTCCTCTGCAACGATGAAACCGGCCATCTGGCAGTGGGAAGGGATAAATCAACGAAGGCACACAGATTGACCTTGCAACGGACGTACCCTCGACACTTGATTCGCACCCTGATACGATAAACATGGTCTCCCCAGACCACACAAGGTACCGATGCCGCTTCTAGGGCCCGGGCGGCAGCCGCTGTCAGACCCCACGGGTAGTCATATTCGGACAGCGGTAGAGGGAGGACAGGCAATAGGCGGCTTGTAATTGCGCGATGAATGCGTGCAAGGACGTCCACGCCTTGCTCTCTGACTCACCTGGAACATTGTGAGCGATACCACATAAGAAGCCGCCCTACATAAAAACGCGAGATAAAGATCGCCATTACCCTGTGTTTCGTCAGCTCTGTGGGTCGGCATCATAGCGCAAGCTGGCGTCACCTGTATAGTTCGGAGAAGAGTCTCCTAGACAGCCTAGATAGCATTGGGTGAATAAGGACGAGGTGTTTCTTGATGGTTGAAAACAACAGTGTTCGTGCGAGCTTGTTCTCAGCACTTCAAGTTGGAGTCAGATTTCGTGTAAAAAGTGGAAGTAAGGCTGAGGTCGAGTTATAACGCCCCCGCCACATGTGCACAGAACCACTCGTGGATACCCGGGCCGCGATACCGCCGCAGCGCCCTTACTGACCGTAGGTCGTTCTTTGCCTTATGGATGTCACTTTCGACTATGTATCCGCCGTCGGTGGTGTGGGCTACAACAAGGAGGGGGATATGGCAGGATTCGACCGTGACACTGGGAAAGTACTCCGATTGTTGTTGCTTTCATGTGAAGCGAAAGTAGCGACCCAGGAGCACTGCACCATACGCAGTGAGTGACTCAGTGAATTTCAGACGGTGTGGGGGCGCGCTGATAATTTGTGCGTTAGGTGAAAACCATGATCACCGGAGTGCTCTTGGAATTGGCAGGAAAATGGAAGCATCACTTCCGATGATAGTGAATCCTATCCGGGTGCGCGCACGACTAGGCATTTGGTGCACTCAATCCTAGCCTCGACGCCTGCATCAGTAAGGGAGCGATAACTTCAACGTCCGATTCGACTCACAGCAGTCGTGTCCATCCAAGGCTATGTTGCCATACCCAATCCACAGAACCCAATCTCTCCTGTGAACGCGTGAACGCGCGCGCCCAGACGCGCCCCAAATACCAACGCTTCCCCCCTCTCCACCGCCTCCAGCTACTCTGCTGGCTCATTTCACTCGCCACGCACACGCTCAGCCTCCTGCGCGACGCGCTAGGCGATTCGGGCACGTATGCGTGGGCGAGCGGCCAGATGTAGTCGGGACAGGACGCCCACGGAGGGTCGTTTCCAGCGTGCGGTGGTGGGGGGATGCTCGCAGCTCGCGAGGTCGGGACGCGTGCGTGCTGAGTTCGGTTATGAACAAGATCGTCACCATGGAGTGTAATCGTGACGGGGCACAGACGATAGCCTTCCGAGGTATCCTGTTTCCGTGATAATGTCGTCCTAGAGATAGCTTCGACGGCCTGTGCACAGGTCACAGTCTGCTTTTGCTATATATCGGGTTCCTCTTCTGAACAGTTGTTACCAGTCCACGACGGTGCCAGGGTCCCATTAAGTGCGACACCCCACTGGAGAACCTCTGCGCGGCTATGGCCACCGTTCCCTCGGAGTTGAAGAAATCCCAGGCACTGTACTCCATGTCAAAAGAGAATTCGACCGAGTCCAGGTTCTTGAAGACCGGCTCTTGCATCGCACGGTGAACGGAGAGCAATGCCGGCGACTCCAACTTCGCGTAGAAAAGACGAGGTTGGGCGCTGAGCGGGAAGAACTTCCCAGTAAGTTGTATGGCTTGATGGACCTTGATAGACCGCAGGGCGGGGCTGCGCACTGTCATTAACATCGCTTGAAGTTCCAATGCCACGGTATGCCATTTGTCGCGGGGGTCCTCGTCCAATGTACACGCGCGCAACTCGAACCGTATCGTATGCAGATTGGGACTGTATGCGAACGTGCAGTGCGTGTTGATGCTATGCGCAAGCAGCGGGACGTTGTGTTGAGAGTATGCACTGGCACCGGCGCGGGTTGCCTGAGCGATCGCGGGCCAGAGGAATTCAAGACCGTCTGGTCAAGTGTGCTGCTGTCAGTCTTTGAGAAATGCCCCCGGTCGCTCGAGCACTGACCGTCGGAGTCGAGATCCAGCTCGTGGATAGACAGCAGGTTCCTTCCAGCGACCTCAAGGAGTTCATTCACCTGCAGAGATACGTTGAATGGATTGCGCCAGATAGCCAGATGAGTGAGGTTCGCGCAGGCTGAGGACTCCGCGAGCCATCTGACGAGTGGGACGATGACTGCGGGCGTCAGGCCCCAGCCCAGGACCAACTGTTCCAAGCGTATTCGCGTTGGATGCACAGTAGCAACCGGGCCAGTGTCCGTTTCGAACACGCCGACGCAGAGCTTGAGATGTTTGAGCTGCGGAAATGCACATATGATCCGCCGGAGCTCGCTGAAGCAGCGCAGCGTGAACCGAAACAACTCCAGCGTGGTCACTGCTCTGAAGAGGGGCAGCATATCGAAGAAGCTGACGTGCATGAGTGGGTGCAGCGACATGTGGAACACGAGCCTGCGTACTTGCGGCATGAGTCGTGCAAAGATGAGCGGGACGGCATGCACGGGTACATCGCGCTGCTGTCCGCCCACACGGAGCGCGTTCGTCTGCGCGAAGCGCTCGGCGGCACGGGGGTCCGAGTCGTTGAGGGCGAAAGCGGCGAGGGAGTCAAACGCCACGCGACTGGAGATTGCGATGTCTCTGTAGAGGAGGCGTATGCTCGCCTGGTACCATGCCTTGCAGACTAGCACGCAGTTGCTTAGGCTCCCTTGAGACATCCTGTCCATGAAGAGTTCGACGACTTCGAATGAGATGCGGCCAGAGAGAGCGCGCGACAGACTCGGGCGTATGCGCCTCCTGGATCGCCATTCCTCGTTGGCTCGGTCCCCTTGAGGTGCACCCTTAGCGTGGTCTGGCCAGCCGTAGATAAACAGTAACACTTCCTCGAATGAGGTGGTGTCGGCGAGCTCAGGAGTTGTGGCACCTGCGCATGTTGTGAATCATGATATCATCGACCGGTCAATGCATACAAGGGGTTATACGCACTGGGGATTTCTGGGTCTGTGAATATAGAATTGGCCTTGGACGACATACCTAGTGGTATGGGATGAAAGGCTTTGGGGAGATTACATGTCAGTGAATACCACCGGCATCGATAGAGTTCAGTTGAGCCGTGTGAACGAGACACAAGAGAGCATGACAGAGAATTCGAACTTTCAATCAGAGGGCAGTGCGGCAGAGCGTAAAGCTCACAGCAACTGTCATACAATGTCAAGTTCCATCCATCGTCTATGTATATCATGTATGTCAACCGTCTGTGCATACGTTAGCGACGCATATTGTACGCAGGCGGAACACACACGATTGCACTACAAACGAGCCCAGTCCCCCGTATCAGACTCGTTACAACAGTCTCTTCGATCGACTGCTCTGAACGCCGGCGATGGGGTTCCTCTTCTGAGCAATCGTTACCACTCCATTGTCGTGCCATGAAGAAAATAGACGTGGCAGTCCGCTGGAGAACCTTTGTGCAGCCGTAGTGACTGTCGCTTTCCAGTCGGAAAACTCCCATGCACTGTACGATAAGTCAAACGAAAACTCAACTGACTGCAGATTTCCAAACTCCGGTAGTTTCATCGCGCCATGGACCGGTAGCTCCTTTCCCAATTTCGCGTAGAAGAGACTGGGTCGAACACTCAGGGAACAGAAGTCCCCAGTGACCAGTAGGTACTGGTGGATTTTGATGGACTGCAATAAGTGACTTCGTACTGTTCTGAGTATGGTGTCCAGCTCTCGTGCGACGCGTGCCACTTATCGTCCAGCACGCACGCTAGTAGTTCGAAGCGTATGGAACGCAAGTCGGGGCTGTGCGCGAAGGGGCAATGCGACTCGCGACCATCTAATTTGGAGCTGCGGGTACATGTCCCAAATCCAGGGGTGCATTTCGAAGGTTTCTAAGCAGGCAGCTGTCAGTCTTCGTCAAGTACACACATCATACAACCACTCACCATCGGGATGGACGCGGAATTCATGCAGTGACAGCAGGTTCTGTCCAACGCCTTCAAGCATTCCATTCACTTGCAACGATGAATTGAAGGGGCTGTGCCAGACGGCCAAGTGAGCAAGGGTCGTACAGGCCGAAGACTCGGCGAGCCACCTGACGAGAGGAACAACGATCGAAGGTGTCAGTCCCCATCCGAGGACCACGCGTTCCAGACGTATCCCTGATGTACGATTTGGGACGGCAGGGGCCTTTCCCACCCCGCCCAATTTGAGCAGCGGGAACGCACAGATGATACGGCGCAGCTCGCTGGCAGCGTGCGAAAGAAGGTGGGATGGAGAAGGGGTCGCAGCGACAGGTTGAACACCAGCGTCTGGACCTCCGGCATCATCCGCGCGAGGACGACGGGAACGAGATGTACAGGGGCGTCCTTCCCGTCGATTCGCAGCACGCTCGTTGTCGCGAGCTTCCGCAGAGCACGAGCATCTCTGGATGCGAAGTCGACAAGAGCGTCGAATGCAGTACGAGTGGCGATAGTGATGTTCTTGTAGAGAATACGGACGCTTGCCTGGTACCACGCCCGGCAAACCTGCGCACAGACACCTAGGCCCTCCTGAGACATACAGTCCACGACGAGTTCAACGACTTCGAACGGTATGCGGCTGATTAAAGCACGCGACAGTGCGCGATGCGCGAGAGGCCTCCTAGGCTCCCGTAGCGCTTTGGTGCCGTCCTCCGAACGCGTATCCGTGGTGCTTTCTGGCCAGCCGTGGATGACCTGCAATGCCTCCTCGACCGAGCCCACATCGGCAGGTTCAACCAGCTCAGGCGGAAGGGTCTCTATACACATCGTAAGTCGTGTTATCAGCGGCGACGTGCATACTGAGTACGCACTCGGGACCTCCGGGTCCAAGAAGATGGAATTGTCGTCGACCAACATGCAGAAATTGGGGAAAGAGGGCTAAGGTATCTGAAGTGCCGGGAAGAAGCCATAACGTTGCCATAACGTGCCCTTGATAGGTGGCACTGGGTGAAGTGGGCGCTGAGCGAAACGGGCGCTGGGTGAAATGCACGTACAGTTCATCACCGGCAGATAGAACATCGACGGCACAGCCTACAGCATGGCAGTTCAGATCGTCAGCCTTGGATCATCCAACGCAGGGAACTGGAAGGAAACGTGCTCAATGAAAAATCAATCCGACACCATGTCGACGAAGCACAACGTATATGATACCTGAATATAGAAGGCCGGAGTGCACGACCTTTGACACCGAAATCAGTCCAACGGAAGACTGCTGACCCAAATTCTAGCTAGGAAGGATCTGGACACTCACCAGTACGGCTCTCCAAGAACGGTTCATCTGAAGCGCGGGACGTACGCTACCAACGCGGAGGGAGCTGAGGGAAGGACATTACGGAGATACATAAGAACTAAGCAAACCCCAATAGAGTACAATAGATGTCTAAACCCAGTCCGACAGTAAAGAAAAGATCAGAAAACCAACGAACGCAATAACCATAGCGGGGCCCGCATGACAGAGGCCAAAAGTGAGAGTCAAACCAGAAGTAAACGAATGCGAAAAACGAAACTCTAATGCCACACAAGTAGATGCACCGTATCAGAGCTCACGCATGAATCGACTCCGCGTGTCGTTGAGGCAGCGGCGACGGCAGCTTGAAGTGCTTCCCGAGTGGTGTGTTCGGGCGGCTGCGCACCTTCCACCACGCGCCCTTCGCGTCGCGGGGCGACTCCAGCGCATTCAAGTCTGGCGTGCTGCCCACCCCCAGCTTCTCCACGCTGACCTCCACGCGCATCTCGTCACTGCTCCCGCTGCGCGTCGAGCTCCGCGCCACGGAGTACGCGTCGCTCTGGCTGTCGACCGAGCCGATGCTGCCGACGCTGTTCTGCCTCGCCGCGGCAGGGGCGAAATACGTGAAGGGCGAGGGCGCAGGCGACGCGCTCGGGAGCGGGTTGAAGAGCGTCTCGATGAGGTCCTCCGTCGCGCGCAGCCCGGACGCGGACGCGAGCCCGTCTCCATCCGCACGCCCGTCCTCCTGCATGAACGTCTGCGGCCCGGAGTGGTTCGCGTGCGTGAAGTCGTCGAGTTGCCGCGCGATGCTCGTCCGCATGAGGTCGTTGTTTGCGAGCAGGCCCGTGACGGATGCGAGGATCTCCCCTTTGGCCAAGGGCGGAGGGCGGTAGTTCTTTGTGCCTCCGACGTGCTCCAGCGTGATGGTGAGCTGATATATGCGTCAGAAGTTGTCATTCCGTAACGGGGCGGAGACATCTACCTTGAGCGTTGCATTGGTCTTGCTCTCGCGGAGTAGGTACCGACGAGTTACAGGCCCTGCGTCAGCGTATTCTGCAAGGTTGAGGTAGACGGCACCCAGGCGAGGCTGTTTGGGGGCGTCCGGATCTCCGGGGACGACCCGCTACAGGCGATCGTCAGCATTCATCCAGAAATGAAACACGAGGCTACGCACCTGCATCACCACGAACTTCACTTCGTTCGGCAACAAATCGCCCGTCTCCCGATTAACGTCCATCTGCAGGACCACGTTCACCTGGTGGCCCCACTTCGCGTTGTAATTCTGCAGCGGCTGGAAGGGGGTGATCCCACGTGCTACTGCTGTCGTGGTGGATGCAACCGATGTTGCGGATGTCGTCTTGTGCATATCCGCAGGTGTCGCGGTCACCGGAGTAAGGGGCGGCATTGCTGTGTCAGGGGTATACGGCGCGAGGAGATCGAGAGACGACCCGCTTGCGCGGTGGTACATCTCGTCCTCCGTGCCCTCCTCCTGCGGACTGCTCTCATTTCCTTCCTCCTCGTCCTCATCCGCGGGGGTCACCTCGATCGCGAGTCCGAGCTCCGACGCACGCCCTTTGCCCTTCATGTTATCCCTCCCTTTCGACGACCAGGACTGATTCCCGCGCATCCTCGAGAGCAGTCCGGAGGTCTGTACGTTCTTGAACTTCCAGCGCACCGCAAATTGTCCATTAATGAGGGGGACATTGGACAGCTGGTCTATCTCGACATTGACTTGGAATAGGGCGTGTTTCGGGATGAATTGCCCGAATTGGTTCAGGAGGCCGTGGCCGAGGGCGTGCTGCTGGAGGTCGGATGTCGACGCAGAGGACGTCGAGGCGGCGCTCGGGGTGGAAGTTGTGGGTGAGGACTTCATTGGTTCATGTAACATGGCGAAGAGTGGTGTTCATAAGTCGAGGGAAAGAGAGACATGCCGCCCAGACCGGGGCCGCTGAAGCTGATGGAGACGGAAGCGCTGGATGATGCTGCAAGATGCTTGGGCTGCACAACCAGTTGAGGACCGGCGCCGACCGCGCAGGCCACCGCTGTCGGAGGTCAATGAAGCTGGGCGAGTCTTGGTTTGCCTTAGTCTCGTATGTAGTACGGGTTGCGTAAGCTGTTTACCAGCGTTGTCCTGGTCACGGCGCGGCCGATGTGGTACTAACAACCGCAACAGCCGGTGGCCCCGAGCGTTCGCGTCGAGAGTAGAGTAGACAGAAAGCAAGCTGAAGAAATGAGAGACGATGTCAAGAGTTGGTCGAGACGAGCATGTCGGAGGGTTAATGCGTCGTCGGGTGGAGGGCAGGCGTTGCCGCAGAGCCGCAGCCACCCGGCTGCACGTCGCCGGCAGTGGCACCTCGGCTCAGCTAGCATCAACCGAACTGGACCGGCTCGTTGTTTGCGATGATCGCGGTCACGGTGCTCGGCAAACGCGTCTGTGGCAGCCAACTGCGGCGTTGATGAACTGCCACAGCTGGCTCAAGTTCAAGTCGTCGAATATCTCCAGAGCCCGAGGAAACCAGAGTAGGACAGTGATCAAGCTTTTGGGAAGTGTTTCTGCTTGCATGAAGTGGCTACCGTTACCGGTGAGGCTCCCGTCCGACCAGCACCGACATCGACCGACGGCGTCCGCGCAACCACGGCAAATACGGTCACTCACTGGACAGGTCAAGTGCGCATGAAGGACGAGACAAAAATCAATTCACGCAACATCAATATTGGGATTCACTGAATGTGATATTGTCTTCTACCTACACCGACCTCGGGGGTACATTGCGCGATCAGTCGGGTAAGGCATAAGTGGTAGCAGCAGGGGCGAAAGCATCGGCAAGTGCGCGGAACTAATACTACGGGTACCCGCAAGTCAGTATCTAATATTCCGAAGTACTCGTAGCACGGAGAGGCGGGGTTGAGGAGGAAAATGAACGGTGTGGAGCGAGGATAGGACAACATGTATACGTGAAGATGTAATTAGGGTTCGGTTCAGTGTGCAAAGTTCATGGCTTACGGGAAAATGCGGGTGGAATGGAGAGTACGATGGATAGATGAGAGCATGCATATACGGAATGGATGGTAGTAGAGTGAATGCAGCGAGAGGGAAAGAAGGAAAGACTATTGACACAGCGCGGCGAATGCGGCGATTAGACGATGCGAATAGATATTAGCTGACCAAGATCCAGAGTGCAGTACCCGAGTTCAGATGGAGACCGAGGAATGAAAATTCACGAAAGCGAGGGTTGTACGAAGGTTTGTATGGCGGCTGTGATGACCGCAGGACAGCAAGGTGCAGTGGTTGATCTAGCGTCGGTGGGGCGACGAGCTAGTCGAGCCATATAGGCCAGTCGGGCGAGGAAAACACGAGAGCGATTGAGGGCTGGGGCAATCACCGCACGCCAACTCCCTCTCCCCAGCCCTCTCGAACGTTAACGCCCACCTCCATCTCCACGCTGACCTTGATATAAGGCGGCCCGGCATCCTCATGCCCGTCCACGCAATCGTCCACGAGCGCAAACTTCGTCTGGCTCTCAAACTTGGGCTTCAGCGGCTGGAAGAGTAGCGCAGACGCAGGGAGTGGTGGGCGGTTGACCGGGTTAGTGACAGACTTGTGTCGAGCTGACGGTGGTCTGCCTGGTAATTGCGCGTGCGATGGCGACGGTGTTGGTGGAAGGGATAGGGGCGACGGGAGCGGCAAGCTCGGCAGCGACCGTTCAGGATAGGGATGGACGTCCACATTCAGGTTCGCCGGCTTCGCGAGTGAGGATTCCCGTGGCGGGTACGGAGCCGGCGCGTTCGGGTGGTTTGTGACGTACATGCTCTGCGTCCGCACGCGCGTCGGTGTCGACACGCCAAACGGACTGGGCACCGGCATCGGGGGCAGCAAACCGCTCTCGAGGTCCTCCAAGGCGTCCTCGTCACCGGTCCCGGCGACATCAGCGAGGCTGATCGACTGCAGGTCCTCCACCTCCTCGTCCTCGTCCACCTCTTCCACCGGGAAAAGCTCCTTCAGATCGCTCTCGCCTGTGCACACCTCCAAGGCCCCAGCAGGCTCGCCCCACGCTGCCGTCGTCGGCTCGCATCGCGCGAGCGGCGAGCTGCGTACGGGTGTCGCGAGTCCGCACAACCGGCCCTCTGCACGCCCGAGATACGCACGCGAGCTCCACGCCCTCCGACGACTCTTCACCTCCAGCACCGCCCGTGCACTACGCGCATCCTGCGCAGCCGCCACACGGTGTGTGTTCATGCTTCGAAGCAGTTTCAGGAGGTGTATCCTCTGCGCGCTGAGCGCCGCGTACGTTGCCTGGCTTGAAGGTGGGGTCGGGCTCCTCGGTACATCCGCCGCGTGCGGGTGCGCGTCCACAAGTGAGTCCGCACGCGAATGCGACGACGACGACGAAGACGACGACGAGCGCAACGGCAGCGCGAATGGCATGCCCTCCTCGCCGTCCACGGGTGTATGCACCGATTCGCTGTCCTCCGTGCAGCTGCTCGCCTCCGTGCTCACGCTCTCCTCCCACTCGTCCACCTCCCGCTCGCCCTCGTCGTTGTACATCACCTCGCCGACCTCCACGCTCACCTCCCGCCCCGCACTCTCTTCGTCCCCAGGCACGAGTGTCTTCCCCGACAGCTCCGACGCGCTCCGCTCCGGCTGCCGCCCAGGGATCGTCACCGACAGCGCCGCGCTTGTCCGCCGCGACCCGCCCGCCGTGTCCATGTCGAGCGACCCGCCCCCGTTCTCGCGCGCCTCCTGCACCAGCCACGCCATCCACTCCTCCGTCCGCCGCAGCATCCGCGCCGCCGTCCACCGCGGGTAGTCGTACGTGCACAACGCACCCTCCGGCTCGTCGTCTGCGGTCCTCCCGAACCCCAGTCGCGCGCGCAGCTCACCG
This sequence comes from Fomitopsis serialis, assembly GCF_022376445.1. NCBI lineage: Eukaryota > Fungi > Basidiomycota > Agaricomycetes > Polyporales > Fomitopsidaceae > Fomitopsis > Fomitopsis serialis. Next base: position 36,927 of record NW_025955189.1, on the reverse strand, counting down.
AGTACGTACCGTCGCCATGCGTCCACGAGCCCCCGCGCGCCTTCGCGTGCAGGATGGCCGACCGCGGCCGCGCCACACTGACGGGCAGGGGCGTCTTCCTCGCTGGCGGCAGGAACGCAAGCGTCGTCGTCCACGCCGTACTCCTCGCACCGCCAAAGGCGACTTGCGTCGGACTTGGTGAGTTCATAAAGTCTTCTCGCGTAGGCGACGTGGGGAACGCCGTCCGCGTGGGTGATGAGGATGCAGACGCCGCGAGCTTGTGCAGGCCGCTGACGATGCTCGACAGGAACAGCAGCGAGCGCTGCTTCTTGTGCTTCGCGCCCTTGCCCACGACCGGTGGCGGCAGCGCAAGCGTGTCCGACGACTGCGCCCACTCCGCCCTGCCCGCGCCGGGGTACGTGTGGTGTATCGGCGCAGACGTGCGCGGGATGATCGCCGCGCGCTCCTTCTCCGCCTCCTTCTTCGCCGCCGCGAGGTCCGTCAGCGCCTCTCTCAGCACCTCCGCACACGACCGCCCGACGTCCCACACCACGGACCCGCCCCCGACCAGGATGCACTCCACGCGCACGCCCTCGCCCGCGTCGAACAGCTCAAACACGCACTCCTCCACGATTGCGGACCATCCGCTCGAGCCGTCCAGTGCGTGGATGCTCGGCGGCATGTCGAGGCCGTCTTGCTGCAGGCCTGAGAGCTGCGCGGCCCACCCGACGGGCAGCGGTGCGCGCGCGTGATGCGGCTCAGGGAGGACGAGCGGGTGATGCAGCGCCGGCGCGGACGTCGGCGGAAGGAGAGTGAGCAGCATCGTCGGCAGTGGGGAAAGTGGCCAGGGCGGTGGTTAAGTCTGCAGAAAGCATCAGCACTGCGAGAGATAGGAGCGAGACAACAGACGTGGACAGCGGCACAAGATCCGCAGAAGACGTGGAACATTATCTCTATTGCAGGCTTCCGGGGCGTGCAGCATGCTTTCGCGGACGTACAAGCCTCCTCGTGAACGCCACAGGCGGATGCGTCGCCGGCGAGCCGCATATAGACGCTTCGGAGCTGCCTACTTGGCTGACTATGCCCATATCCGGAGGATCGTCCAGCCGCTCGCTCTCGCCACTTCACATGCTACCCTTCTCACTCCTGCCAGGTGTGCATTCGCAGTAGGCAATGCGGCCGTCCGCTGCCAGTATGCGACAGAGAATCAAGGAAGCGCACTCACTGAGGGTAAGGGGAGGATGGAAACGGCGACAACAGCCAAGGAGCTGTAAAGAACAATCTCGTCAGTGATTTGGACCGAGTAACGGCTGAAGCAGTGGATAGAGTGACCACGGGCGACTTAGAGATGAGCGCAGTGTTTTATAGCGAGCTAGTGGAGCGACGGGTATGCAGGGACACCCGCCAGACCGAGATGTGGCCTGTAGCAGACAATCCGCCAGACAGGATTCAAATGTTTGCCTCCTGCAGCCACATCCGCCTCCAACACTTCGTGCACGGTGAGGATGTGCGCAGAGCCGTGCCGCGCATTTGCAGGCGAACGCTAGAGCACGTCGTTCCCGTGAACGCTCAAGGGACGATTCCGACGTCAAGACGCACAGTAGGCTCTGCTATCCGTTTCGGTTTCATGAGATGCAAGCGGAAACTCACAATGACGGCTCTAGCACTTCGCGAGCGGGATCTCCTCCGACAGCTCGAACGTTTGGCAAGCAAGTCTGTCACTGCAGCACGAAATTCGTCAGCGTCAGAGTGAAGACGATGTATACGGGCATATATGTCAAAGAGGGTCTCGGCGACGTCAGTCAGTGCAATGGAGGGTGGAATGTGCAGCTCCATGCATTCGAAGCATGCAGTCGATGAACACATTTCTACATCAATGCATCGGCCCGCATACATCCAGTGTGGAACGCCCTGACGAGGCTGTCAATTGCTTCGTGCCAGCGGCAGTGGCCTCGCTAAGCATGTCGAGACACAAGTCGCCACAAGTACTTCTCGATGGACTGGAGGGCATTGCAAGTCCTCTCGAAGACGGACTGCCCCCAGAACGCCCACGAAATAGACATTTAGACTGTGGGAGCGTCGGAACGAACCACGCTGGAGTCCACTCCAACACAACCGCCCTAGCTCGTTTCCCGACGCCGAGCCCTCCTCTTCTCGACCGAAATGGAACTACTCACCAGCAGACCCGCGGATTCCAGCGCAGAGATGGTTGTCGAGCGCAAGAGACGGTGTCTCGCCTGGTAGAGGCCACAGAGCGCTACCAGTAGGAACAAGACCTGGGGTATGACGTCGGCGGCGATCAGTGACAAGGAAGTCACTGAGTTGGACAGGAGCAAAGAGGGAGATGCGTGCCGTCGTCGCGCTGGCCCTTGTCGCACTCAGAGGCCACAGAGAGACCGAGGGAGCTCGCGTCGGTCGGAAGCAAGTCGGAAGGGCAGGCGTCGACCCGACGCGAGCGGCCGGGGCGCCCGCTAAATAGCCGACCCCGTTAGCCCACATGCCTGCCCATATATGGCATCCCGACTACCTTATCTGGTCCCTTCCCCGTCCCTGCCGCCCGCTTCTCCCGTCTAACGCTGTCCGTTTCCTGCGGTCTACGCTCCTCCACCGCCACTACGCCAGAGAGGCCACACTTTGGGCTGGCGGGTGTGGGTGCACGTGCCAGCACTGTGCGTCCGGCCTCACCGCCGAACATGCCATCAGACTCTCGTTAACGCATCCGTGCGCACTTCGAATTCTCGCGCCGCGCCTGTGGACCGGCGGGTCCCCGCCGCGCATGGTCCTGTCCAGCTCGACGTCTGCCGCATCACAATCAAATCACAATCCCCCGCCGTCTCGTTCTCGCGGTCGACGTGTCATACCTACTTATAGTGGGCTGCATTCTGACGGGCCCCATGTCGCCGACAGCCACTCCTCGCTACGGGCCCCAGTAGTACGTGGCATGAGACCGCATCAGGAGTCAATTACGCACCGACCTACTTACAAGATACGGAACAGATTCGAGCGCAAATCGCGGGCCGGTCATGTCGCATGTCTGATTGCAACGTACGTCGTTGACTGCGAACCACACAATCTATCTGCCCTAATAAGCACCCATTTGTGAGTGTGCGTCAAACGCCACTCACATAGCTCGCAGCCGCTGGAGACTCGCCCATCGGATACACCAGTCGAGCTACGCCGGACGACACTTGCCATGCAAGTAGGTATCATTGAACCCAGTGGACGTCTTCCTTCAGGTCACGACCTCAGACACTCAGGCTCACAGCCCGCACGATTCCTCCGCCAGCGGTTTCTGGCATCCTCAGCTGCATCGGCGCGCCTACCGTATTCGGCGACCCAAGTGCGTCCGCACCGCATCTGGACTCCGGACGCCTGCCATCTCCAGACGCCTCTCCGGTCCTAGCGTCGACTCTCGAGCTCCGTTCTTCCGGCTATCCCTACGAGGGAAGGCGTCGAGGCCACAGACGAGTACAGGCTTGACATAGCCGGATCTGCGGGAGGTGATCCGCACGGACACGGCGCCCTGTTGTGGACTAGGTATGTGGCTAAGCCGGAATGCTTTCGTCTGGAGCTGACTCGCTGCACCCATCCGCGCACTAACGATTCCCGAACGACGTTGCGCGCCGCTCTGCTCTTTGGCAGATGAGTCGTCGTCGCGGGCGTCGCGCTATCGCCTCGTACTAGGCATATTGGGCTGTCGGCCGTCGAGCTGACGTTCGTTCCGGCGAAAGTCGAGACGTACTCATGCTGGTCAGACTCCACGTCTGAGCCCACGCGTCCATCTCACATCCGGGTGGCCCACGGCAGCGACGACGGGTCGAATTGATCTGAGGACCATCCTGCCACCAAGCCTCGATGCGCGGGATAGCAATGTTGTCGTCACGTCCCGATGCCGAGGCGGACGTGCGGATATCTGGAACTCGAGATCTCGAGGTCCGAACAATAGCTGCCAGTGGATCATAAGCTCCTTATACAGGAAACCTCGCCTAGAACCTATTACCTGGAACCCAGCCTTGGCTGCGGTTTCAGCAGACGACCACGCCCGGCAGCGGGACATGACAAACCTGAGCATCTGCGGAGACGGAACTTGCCATCAATGCCACCGCCCATAGCTCCCAGAGTTGCACGTCCGGAGCCCTACCATCCGACAATGTCCGACCACACGAAGTCTGCGAGCTCTACTCGGTCTCGAGGTGCTTGCATTGTTGCGGGGACGAGGTAGGGCGCAAGTCGCACAACAAGGATCTCCGGATTGGTTCGCTGAACGCGACATGCCAGGGTGAAGGACGGCATCGAACAGGACATCGAGCCGCGCCAACAGTGAACTCTGAAGAACATGCAGGTGTGACTCCAATGCGTCTTGCTGGACGAGTAGGACCTCGTCGCGGGACACGTAGAGAATGCTGAGATGTATTGTAAGCGTCTTCGCATGGTGTCTTCGCACGATGGGTTCAATATGTCTGAACAGGCCACCATCTCCTATGGACCGGCAACGACGAGTACGCAGTGAAATACAGCGACATCAGCTCAGGCAACTTGCGCCACTTCGACATCGCTAGCGTGGTGCAAGTCAGGCAGGCCCGCAAACTCCTCAAGACATGAGGAGGACGGACACCTGCTGGAACCGTGATATCGAGCCACACTATCGCCACGGTATGGAAAGGTTCGTGTGGGTTGCGGCGTACATCGCTTGAGCGTTCGACGACAAAGGAAACAGCATCACGACCTCCCCGGTTTGGGCCTGGCTGACGGCCGACCCGGAAGAGTGCAGACGGATGAAGCTCGCGTTCTTCTGATACGGAACCGGGCAGTGCTCTGAGCATGGGCTGGACCAATATGCCGTGTCCTTCGCTTACTCTGGCTATGAAGAGGCTTCACGCAGCGCCAGACCATCGCAATGTCACGGTAGGATCGTCGCGATGCATGCACCATTCACAAGGAGCCCCGTCTCGAAACGAAGCAAGTTTCCCCAGAAGACCTTGGCGATGAACTTCAAGACGCAAAGCGTATTTTCGATAACTTCTGGGATGACCTTGAGGGTTGGATGCCGTAATCAGAGTGAGTAGTACTTATAACAACCGCATATATAGAATCAAGTTCCTGTTAGGCTGTGCCGTTAAGGTTCTAATCTGACTTGCATTGATAAATATCACACAGGCCTTTCTCACGACATGTACATGACCTTCCAGATGGCAATCACTTCACAGCCCTGCCCTCGCGCTCGGTTCGCTCTACCGTGCAGTCATGTCGTGGGAAGACAACTCCATATTCACGGACCCGGAAGTTCCGTGTGCGTACCAGGTTCGCAAGTCTCCATTGAAGACATGACTTACAGCACATACAGTGACCCTTCCCCCTGAGCCGGCTGAAAGCGCGAATGTGGTTTCGGTCGAGGCGGCGCTGCAAATCATCCATGGTTGGCAGGAAAGCACTAGGAACGCGTATTCAAGCGACGGTGCGGAAGCACTACGTCAATCCACGGTCCCCATCGCGAGCCGACCTCTCTCGCGTGCCATATCCGATCGCATACCGTTCGAGGTCGTTGAACTCATCATGGGCTGGATGTCTCAGGCAAGTCTAGGCACCTGCGCGCAGGTTTGCCAGGCATGGCATCAGGCCAGCGTCGGTCTCCTTTATCAAAAGATCACTATCGCTAGTCGCACGGCATTCGACGCTCTTGTCGACTTCGCATCCAAGGACGCTCGCGCATCGGAGAGGCTTGTGGAAACGAGCCTATTGCGTATCGGCGGGCATCCGCGTCACCGGGACGCCCCCGTACATGTCATCCCCGTTGTCTTCGCTCGTATGATGCCGGGGGTCCGGACCTTGGTGTTCTACCTGTCGCAGCAGCGGCTGCTGCACTCTACATTCTTCCGCACGTTGCATCTCTTTCGTGCGGTAACAACGCTGGAGCTGTTCTCGTTTGTCCTAGACTCCTTCGGCGAATTGCGCAGTATCATCTGTGCGTTCCCGCAACTCAGCTGTCTCAAGCTCGCTGTCGGCACGCTGAGAGCGGAGACCCCTTCCACTCCGATTCGTTCAACACCAATTCGCTTGGACCGTTTGGTCCTTGGTGGGGCCTGGCATCTCTGCTCATTGTTCCACTCGTCGAGTGGCTCTCTGAGTCCTTGGCCTGTACGAATCTTGCCCACCTGGCCATCTGGCGCACTCCCTACAATCTAAGGTCGCCAGTGAACAGACTGCTCAAGGTCGCTGGGCAGAGCCTGCTGTCGATGTACGATTTCAATGACAATGGTCGGTGTTCATACCTTGTCGGGAATTTATCGAGTGCTGACGACTGTTCAGACTTTTCCGAGACGTCCGCGCTTTTAAGATCGCTTTCTAGACGTCCCGGCGCCCAGGGCATGCGCTCACCACTGGACCCTGGACAGTGGTTCGCTCAGAGTTCCGTATCACACTACACCCTTGCGCACAGTCGCAGCCTGCGTTCCGTACGCCTCGAACTGCAGGATTGCGTACTGGATGACAGGCCGGACGATAAGTCACGGTGGGTGAGCATTGCGCTGGCGTTGGAGTCCACATTGAGGACAGTGCGAAGTCCCAATCTGCAGTCCATCAGGATCCACCAACGCTTACTGCTCACTCAGTCCTTCTTTCCGCTCAGTGATCGACCCCGTCTCTTCTTTGCAAACTTGGAAGAAGACGCATTGCTATCAGTTCATGACGCGATGAAACGACCTGTATTCGGGAATCTGACTTCGGTTGAACTCTCTTTCGACATGGACTACAGTGCATGGAAGTTCTCACAACCGAAAATCACAGTAGCAACGGCCGCGCAGACGTTTCTCAGCGGAGTATCGCACTTGTTTGCGCCATGGTGCGAGCGTGGACTTGTAACGGTTGTTCAGAGGGAGAATCCGATCTACAGCGAGACCAATGACTGGTGATATAGGACTAGGTTTGACTGTCCTGTGGCTCAAACGGGCGTCCCATCTCGAAGCAGTGTGTTCGGTCCTCCTGTGTACTATATGTGTCGCTAATATGCTATCCATATCGAAGCGCGTCGAGGCCAGAGCCTAGTACTGGTGGTCAGTACACACTTCGTTTTGACAGTTCGTGATCAGGCCCATCATAGTAGACTGTGCCGCCTGCACTTCTGACGAGGATGGAAAGCTCTCCCAGTTGTCATTGTGCCCTCATGACTCGTGGGTCGCTGATATGTCAAAGAAGACAAGTAATCTCCGGCTTTGGGCCCGATGCCACGGGCGGTAGCCTCGAGCCTTCGGTACTATCAAGATCGGCATGCAGGTGCGGGCGACGGCGAATTTGTTTGCGACACAATCTCACTACCCGATGTCATGCATTCCGACAAAGCTCAAGTCCTTCTCGTTCTTATTGATTCTCAGGCATTACAGCAGTAATGGATTGTCTGCCGTAAACGCTCTGCGGCCGAGAGGTTTCGTACCACTGCCGCGGCTAGTACTGTCAACCTGCTTGACGGCCGATCCCCGCATGACCCTTGCCACAGGTATATATACTGGCATACCCCATATCAAGGGTAGGTCAACTGGGCCGCTGCGAGACTGACGCCGTTGGCACGATTCTAGCATCACTTCCATTTATCGCTGGTGAATGACCGATGTCTGGCTCAACCGCTGCTGATCTCAAACGCCCTCTTTCTGATCTCGACGAGAGCTACTATCGCCTTGATGGCGAAGAACTCGCTTTCTTCAAGCAATAGACAGGCATACGTGACGAGGGGACTCTGAAACAACATATATTGAAGGTTCAGCGTGACGCTTATCAGGTAAGGAAACTCTGTGTGTGTACATACTACCTAAGCTTACCGTCAAATATACCTGCCATACAGACCAGATCTTATACATGCATCCGCTGGTTCACATTCACAGAGTAAGTGGTGACCATGGCATATCGGTGTGGCTGGCAGAAGCTGACGGTGCGTGTCTGCAGGCTCCAATTAGCAAGGCTTCCAGCATACACTGAACTCCTGAAGCTTGGACAAGAACGCCAAGGGGCCATCCTGCTCGAAATAGGATGCTGCTGTTCGTGATCCATACACATTGCCAATTCGCGATGCGAGCTGAAACCTTTCAGTTGGTAATGATATAAGGAAGGCAATCGCAGACGGCTATCCACTCCAGAACTGCATCGTGTCAGACATTGAGCCCGGTGAGCAGTTGAGATGCATCATGACCATCTCTGCACATTGCTGATTTGTCGACGTTCGGCCACAGCCCTCTGGAACTTCGGCTTCCAGCTCTTCAACGACACTCCAGAAACATTCCCTGTCCCCATCGTCGCAGGCGACGCCCTCGACACAGCCTTCCTCGAGCCCGTCCCTCCCTTCACCTCTCACCCCTCCACTCCAGCCCCTCCTCTGTCCTCCGTCACGCAATTGTCCCAGCTCCACGGGCAAGTCTCTGCCATATACCTCTCCGCCGTCTTCCACCTCTTCCCCGAGGAGAAGCAGCTCCAGCTCGCACATGCGATCGCAGGGCTACTCTCGCCCGCCCCGGGATCGCTGATCCTCGGCTGGCACGCCGGCCTCCACGAGAAGGGCGTGCTCCCGGGCCCGCAGCGTCCGGACGGCCAGCATATGGGTATCTTCTGCCACTCGCCGCAGACGTGGAAGGAGCTGTGGGACGGGGGCGTTTTCCCGAAGGGACGGTGCGCGTCGAGGCGGAGTTGAGAGAGCTCGAGGGGGCCCGCCGAGGCCGGCGGGCGTGGCGTACTGGAAGCTCGTTTGGTCAGTGACTAGGCTGTGAATGTGCGCGTTCGGCATGGGTCCGTGCCTTCAACAAGCACGGCACTGGGACACCTCTACCAAGATGTAATCAGACAGGTGGCGGATATGCGTGACAAGAGTAGTGCAGACTGAGAGGATTCGAGATAGACAGTACAGGCGGATATCGCTCTTGTCGTCGGTGTAAGATATGATAGCTGCAGTTTTGCATTGAAGAGAGGCACACTTAGCTACTCCGTACACATCCTACTTATAGTAACCTTGTGAAACACTCGAGCCATCGTCTATGTATGTACTGCAACTTGCCAAAACTCGATGATAAATTCGCATGAGCATTGTACTCGAAGGCTCGCTTTCTAGTAGTCGATCTCCAAAGAAACCTGTAAACAAATCAGTCAGACCATATCAATCAAGGTACAGGCTTTTACATACTTGCGATATCTCATGTTGATGCTGGCCATCAGCGAAGGCAAGTACGCCTCTAGGTCGGCTTGTGCACGCTCTCCGCAATGACTGCATTTCGATGCATCCACCAAAGCCTTCATAACTGTGCCCTGAGACATGATGTCTTTCCCAGACGGTTGATCCTTCACCAAACTCTCGCAGCGCTTCATGAATCATGGAACCAGTGCGAATCTGAGACCAGACAGCAGAGAGTGGTAGGACTGCATGCTCGGGAACCTACCGCGGTAATGCAAGAACACCAACAGCGTGTGTTGCCGGCTATGGAGTCTGCGACTACGTGACGACTGACGACGGACTGAACGGCATCAGCACAGCGTCGACGGTAGTCCAAGAGGCGGATGTAAGCGGAAGCACGAATGTGATAGAGTTCGGCCGCAGAGTCGATGTGCGTGTGGCGATGTGAATGGACTCGTCAAGGAAGCTCCTTGCAGCGGCGCGGATCAGGTCTTCGTCCATTCTGTAACGTATGGCGATGCAGTACACGCGCACTGGCAGAGGTGATTTTCGACAAGACCCCGCAGCTTCTGCATGATATAGCGTTCCGTCCGGTCCATCGCATACTTCCTAGCCGCCTCCAATAAGGTGCAAAGTTCATCGAAAGTCCTCTCCGAAGTCGTCGATCGGCCGGGTAACAGAGATGCAACAAGCCCGTCAATGCAGTGCTGTCTTCCGTCACTGGGACTATCGGTAGATCCTGCGAGTTATTGTCGTTTGCTTCCGCGGACTGCCCCGACGGCAAGGTGAACATGCTATCGAAGACGGGAGACGCCTCAGCCAAGATGGCTTTGCGCACACGGAAGTTCACCCCATCACAGGATTGTAAAATCACGTCGGCGTGCGGACTGTCGAAAGGAAAGGGTGCATCGGTCGGCGTGGCGGGCGTGGTGCTGGTCGTCGGTGGCTCGTCGGTGGCCATTGGAATGTCCTCGTATCTAGCGCTGTCATTCATTCATATCAATATTGTGACCGTGCTTGTAGATTCGTTACGCACTTTCGCGATGTAGAAACTAATTATGGCCGCAGTAGGGTCGAATGCAAAGGGTCAAGGACGAAGCGGGGATGAGAGAGGATGCGATGCGATGCAAACGAAGATAAGGTGCAGTCGCCTCGCTGCTGCTTCTGGCCCGACATGTACAACGAGGCAGCATAACATGGACCAACAGTGGTTGCAAACAGCTACAAACCCAATTTTTAAAGTTCACTGCGCAACGTCGATGCGCTCTGGGCGACTTGGACTACCCAGAAGCTGACATGTGCTAAACAACCTGTAGTCGAATGACACATCAGTGAGGATCCTTCAACTGTGAGTAAGCGTTTGGTTGCTCACGTAGAGATGACACCGCATTGCTAGCATACGGTTGTCCCGAATCCAGGTCCACGACTCGATGAGGTAACTTACAACGAGGAGGCCTGCTGTCGTGACCTTCGGCTGCAGGGAATACTTACAGTATACATGTCCCCGATGAATAGGAACTATGTCCTTCCCATTGAGCAAGTTCATTACATCCGACCCACAGCGCAGATGACGGGCCAGTCCACTACTTTTGCTCCGCCGCGATGAGCTCGATGAGCTTGGCTACCAAGGCTTTCATCGCCTCTGCCTTCTGTTTTCCCACCGAAAGCACCTCTTCATGGGACACTTCTACCTCTTGCACGCGTTCTATTGTTCGTCCCGCCAACTTCAGGACCATCAGCCATAGCTCAGTCGCAATAGCAGACACGAACGCACCTCCGCCTCGACCTCCTCTCTGACGCTCTCATACTCCGGGATGACCACCTGGTTCGTGACCAAGCTCAGCACACACACGTTCACGCCCTCCTCGCGCGCCGCGAGCACCTCCGGCACAGTGCTCATGCCCACCACGTCCGCGCCCGCCGTACGCAGGAAACGGCCCTCCGCCGGCGTCTCATACGACGGCCCGCTCACCCACGCGTAAGTGCCCTCCGCAAGGGCCGAGCGCGGGAGGCCGAGCGCGTGCGCAGCGAGGAAGACCAGCCGACGAAGTGGCCGGGAGTAGGCGGTGGAGAGCGGGAGGAAGCGCGGGTAGTTGGGGCGTGCGGGTCCGAGGAGAGGGTTGAAGCCTGTGAGGTTGGGCAGGGCGAGGTGATCTTGGATGGACACGACTGGGAGGAAAGGCTGTGAGCTTGTTTCGATTCAGAATGGAGCATGGACCTACTGGTGCCGACGTCGAGGTCGGGATTGAGTGCACCTGCAGCGTTCGTAACTGCGATCATTGTGTTCAGATATCAGTATGCTTGGGACTGGTATGGACTCACTGATGATATCGCGGACGCCTAGTCTTGCGAGCACGCGGATGGGATACACGACCGTCGAAAGCGAATGCCCCTCATATGGGTGAAACTGGCTAGTATATATCAGTCATGCAATCGCGAAACCTAGTAGTACTTCACGCACCCGTCCAAGCATCGCAACTACAGGTATTCCTTCACCCTCCCCAATCAGTCCAAACGCAAGAGCACTCCGGTGTCCCTCAACTAACGCACAGTGGAATCAGTCTTCACCCAGACTCGTCCTGGTCAACGGGGCACACCTGTGCTCTTTCCGAACCCCTCCAGCGATGAGTATGGCACCTCTACGACATCGCGCAGGCTGTTCGCCAGCGTCGACAAGCCCGAACCGCAGACGATTGCTACGCGCGGCTGGAGCAGGCGGGCAGGTAGGATGCGCGAGAGCACGTCTAGTGTGCTCGAAAACGGCCCTGCTGCAGCAGTCTGTGCTTGGCTTCCCGAGACAGACGACATATCAGATCTGTAGAGACGTATATCCGTAGATGTAACAAGTGTATAAACGGTAGTGGTCGAGTCGAAGTGGCTGAGTGCCAGGGTACATCCTTTTATGGAAACCCAATTGGCGCTGGGATCGGTACACCACTAGTGGCACACGACAGCACACGACAAACGCTTCCACCTTGAATTTATGTGACTGTGCTATTTGAAGGAGAGCAGTATCACACAGGCGTCACAGATTAGCACTGCAAGAGAAGATGACCACAGGCTCGTTAATTAGCAGTGATCATTGGTTGCGGGTAGACGTCGCGACTCGCCTCAGTGTTACTTAGTATACTGTATCGGGCCGGGATCTCGGCCAGACAGGGTACTCGGTCAGTCGACCACCATGGGCTCATTCCTAAAGTTAATTACAAGAAAAACATATCAGGAGGTAGAGGAGGATTGTGAGAGACGACTGGTATGCGTAATCTGTCGTAAGACTGGGAACTGAGCCTACGGCACTCGACTGACCGAGTACCATGTCCGGCCGAGATCCCGGCCCGATACAGTAATGAAACGGACCAAATTCAAAGTTGTTCGAGTTCCCTAATCGTAATACACCTAATCTTTGGAATACAGACACAACAGGGCTACTTATGGCTAACGACGATGCTCCACGATGGGAATCTCGAGATATGTAACCGATGAACGTTACATCCGCGTGTCGGTACCATAAGTTTGCCCTTCAATTGCAAGTTGTGGGCTAGGCGATGAATTCCAATGACTCTGAGGCCTGGAGTAATGATCATACCCCTGTGAGCGGAATCCGCCATGAAGAAGGATTATAAGACTCCAATCACCTCAGATATGGCATCGTTGATCTTGCCCCTTGACACAGACATAAAGCTCTGCAAGTCGGCCCATGCGCGCTCTCCGCAATAAGCACATTTCCCTGCATCAACTAGAGCTGTTGTGATGGCAGTTTGCGATGGGACCCCTTTCCCAGTCCCGGACGGCCTGTCCTTCGCCAAGTTTCGGAACGTCTGCGCGAAATCGACAAACCAGGCACTAATTCGTCGGCAATTTTCGAGGCTCTTATAAGTGCAGCCTTTATTCGCCACATCGACCGTGACACTATGGCATTTGCGCCAACACCGTTCGTCCCAGGTTGAGTCTAGACCGGTATTGTAGCGAACAAAACCTGTTGGACTCGGACTGAACACCGATGATGGTAGTCCAAGAGACGGGCGTAAGCGGAGCCACTGATGTGGTCTAGTTCTGGTGTGTGGATGTATGCGGTTTGGATGGGCTGGTCGAGAAATCCTCTGGCGGCAGCACGGGTTAAGTGTTCGCCCAGTTGATGGTGTATGGCGAGGCAGTACACGCGCAGAGGTGAAGTCCCGATGAACACTTCCAGAGTTAGTGTGAGGTAGTCCACCATCTGATCCATCGCATACTTTCTCGCCGCCGGCAATAGAACCGAGATATCATCGAGGCCCATTTCCCGCAATCGTCGACCGGCCGGATAACAGAACCGCAGTAGGCCATCCACCGTGGTACTGTCCTCCTGCATCGGGACGACAGGCAGATCCGGACTCGTACAGGCGTGGTTCTCGGTACTCCCGGTGGGCAGACTGAACATGGTCTCGAAGAAAGGAGACGCTTCAGCGAGGATGGCTTTCCGGACGCGGAAGTTCACGCTGTCAGAGGATTGCAGGATAACGTCCGCATGCGGACTGTTGAAAGGGGGAGGTGCATCGGTCGGCGGGGCGATGCCATTCGTGCCGTTGGACGTCGTTTCTTCGCCATCGAGGATGCTAGCTTCAAGCTGCGGTGAGTGCATCACTGGCATTATATCATGGGTATTAGCGACACAATTGGGCTTGTCATAACTATATTCACTCTCACGTACTCCAGCCAGCAACGTAGGCCTATAGTAGATCTCTGGTCCAGGTTTCCGGCTAGTCGATGTGATCAACAGCGCAGAACAATCACGACAGGATGACTGTGCGGAGCTGACGGACGGCACGGTGCAGTATATGCAGACAAGGATGAGATGCAGCAGCACTGTGTAAGGGCCCGGCCCCGGGGGTGCGTTCGGTATGTAGTGCGGATTCAAGGAGCTGTTCTGAAGCTGTTGATGAGAAGCCTCGTGGCAAATATGTTCGCACAACGAGGCATATGTAGAAGCGCGCGTGACGGAGTTTAACCACTGGCCCTGTAGACTGGGATTCAGTCACCTTGTGCATTCTAACACGAACCGCAAAGGACGCGGCCACACGTATACGTACTACTGTACGCGGTGAGTAGACGATGACTCGGACGATAGTACTTATGTAGATGATACCAATGACTGCCCAAACTCGGAGAACCCGGGAGTCCAGCGTGCAACAAATCGCCTCGTCCACGTCCAGCTCAGTGCTTCATTCTCCATCTGCATACCAACATACTCAAACCATACTTTATATACACCAGAGCAATCCCAGTTAATCAACCAGAGTTCTCCGGCGATGACGGTGCGCACAGGAGATCACCGTCACGGTGAGTCATGATAAGGGCCGCTGGGCCGCTCTAGTCGAAGCCATGGTCTAGCAAGTTGAAGATTCATGAATCTTCCGAGGTCCGGAGGCTTCGATTATACCAACCCGCCCTATCGGGTTGCGACGCGAAAGGACCGACATAGCATTCGCCCAGGGAGGAGCCATAGCAAGGGAGGGGCTCCGCCATGTTGCCAGTCAAGGGCCCAGGGACTTGAGCGACTGTCTGCTGGCTCGTATTCGCCGCAGCTACCGGACGTAGCTGGGTAGTGTCCACGCAGCTAAAGCCTTTCTCCAAAAGCTGCGTTGGCCCCATCTAGCGTTCGTCCTTCGATGAAATCCATGACGTGGTAAGCACAACCACCTTTGATGGAAATGACCGTAGACTTTCGGCCTGGCGATCGATGTCTTCTCGCGAAGTATCTCCATAGCGCGCGCCTCTCAATGCTGTAGGTATGTGTATACTTTGAATTTGACTAATCGCGACTCGGATCGACTGAGGCGGACGACCGTTTGTTGTCTTCATCATACTGCCAGCGCCGTGTTCAACGCACTCAGCTGCCACGATGTCGTGTGCTAAGGTCAACGTCGTATTCATGGGCCGCTTGATGGGGCCGTTCACCTGGACCGGTGAACCCCCGCAAGTTTCCCTGTTCCATTGTCAAACTGTTAATGACAATGATTAAGGCAGTGTTAGAGGCTACGCTACCTCTGCTTCGCTCACGCCGCGCTTGTCAATTCTCAGACGGAGGAAACCAAGCGGCGTCACTGTCGAACCTTCAATCGGTCGGACCGCGTTGGCCGTACGCAGGAGACTGTCGAACGAAACCTTCACGGACCGCATGGGATGGCCAGAATGTGATCTGTCAGCTCGTGGGTTCCGCTAGTCTTCGTTTGCTGACCAACTCATGCAGGAAGGCGGCGCATAAGTTATCTGCCCGCTGGAGCACAGTTGCGACGCGTAGCGACTTTCACACCGAGCGCATGTAGTGGTCAGCCTTCGGCAAGGCTGACACAAGGATTGCACACGCCACCAGCATATCGCTAGTACATGCATGTCCGTGAGCGACAAGGACTGACAATCAAGGGAGGACTTATGTATAAGGGCCGCCGACCGAAGGCGTGCATCCATCTAGGCTTGAGTGCCTTCAACCCCATATGGTTGGGTTCAAGACCACCAATCTCGCCATCAACAGTCAGCGATGGCATAGTACCGCTTCCAAACTCTGGTCGAGATCGGTCCTCCTACTAGCATAGCCCACTGGTGTTTGAAGCTTCGCACTACGTCAAGCAGGCCTAGTATGAAACTTTTAGACGTTCCATAGTCTAGAGCGCACCAGGTCTAGTCTCTTGCAAGTCAGATAAACACAGGACAAGGAATGCGAAAGAGGAGAGCAACAACTTGATGATTCAGCAGAGAGCGCACTGTGATAACGTTTCACGGCATCGTGAAGAAACAGACACCGAATACGTACCTTCCGTTGCCTGATGAGTGAGCATCTTTCTTTCTGCATTGAGATCGCTCCCTCGAGCTTGTATATTGCATGGCGTGATTTCTCAGTACGTCTGCGCCAGCACCGCTTCGCGAAGTGATACTAACCAAGAACATTGATGACTCAGCTTAATCCTTCGCCGACCGTCACGGCATATTGATAGTTGGAACGGTACATGTATACCATTAGTGAGCAGGGCGCTGAACGCGCAAATGCGTACATATGCCACTCACCCTACGCAACGTTGTTCATCCACCGCTATCACTTTCTAGATTGAGATGGCAGATATCGCACCGGTCGCTGCACCGAATACGTCGTACTTCACGCCGGCCCAGAATCCGCCTGCGGGGACGGCGTTCGACCCTCATCCCGATGGGAAGCCTATCCCCAAGTTATTTCAGCCTTTGCAAATCCGCGGTTTACGGCTGCAGAACCGTATTCTGGCGAGTCGCTCGCTGACATCATTGCTTCTGCGCGCCATACTGACGAAACGATATCCTGCGCAGCTCTCACCCATGGTCACCCAATCTGCCGAAAACGGTATAGCCACACCGTACCACAAGACGCACTGTGAGTAGTCAACGACGCCGGACTGACACAGAGCACTGACATGCGATTCAGTTGGAAGCATTTTGACCTATGGGCCCGGCCTCAGCTTCATCGAGGGCACAGGCATGGCTCCCGAGGGACGAGCGTCGCCGCATGACGTTGGCCTCTGGGACGACTCCCAGATAGCGCCCCTTCGTGAGCTCGTCGAGTACGCCCACTCGCAGAACCAGAAGATCGGCATCCAGTTCAACCACTCCGGACGCAAGGGATCTACGGTGCCGATTTGGCTCGCGCGCCATGCGATCGCGACAGAGGCCGTTGGCGGCTGGCCGAGCAAGCTTGTGGCGCCATCGGCTCTTGCGTTTAGTCCGGGTGACCCCGTCCCACGGAGCTTGATGAAGGGGGATACAGAGGATCAAGGACGCGTGGGTGGACGCTGCAGCGCGCGCTGTGAAAGCCGGATTCGATACGATCGCCATCCACGGCGCGCACGGTTACCTGCTGCATGAGTTCATGAGCCCAGTGACGAACAAGAGGACCGACAAGTACGGTGGATCGTTCGAGAACCGCATACGACTCGCCGTCGAGGTTGTAGATGCCGTGCGGGCGGTGATTCCGGAGGACATGCCTCTGTTCTTCCGGTGAGCGATACGTTGTTGTCCGCCTCGCGTGACTGAGACCTCGCAATCAGCGTCTCTGCCACGGATTGGCTGGAAGAAGTCGCACCCGACGAGCCTTCGTGGCGATGTGAAGACACCATCAGACTCGCTGAGGTCCTCGCGGAGCACGGCGTAGACGTCTATGACGTCTCTTCCGGAGGCCTTGACCCACGACAGAAGATCACGTTCGCGGAGCCCGCATACCAGGCGCGCTTTGCCGTAGCCGTCAAGGAGAAAGTCAGTGACAAGATCCTCGTGGCTAGTGTCGGCGGCATCAAGCACGCTAGCGTCGCCCAGGACGTCTTGGAGAGAGGTGTTGACATGGTGCTCGTCGGCCGACAGTTCCTGCGGGACCACCAAACAGTGTGGACGTTCGCAGAGCAGCTTGGGGTGGAGATAAAACTGCCCAGTCAGATTGCCTGGGCATTCCCAAGGAGAGGTAAGTAGCTAGCAAGCCAAGATTTTCAAAGAGAAGACGAGGGAGTACACTGCGAGTAGCTCATAGTGCTGCAGGATGCATGAATCATAACATCGTTCGCCACGTGACCGCGTATTTCGCGACGCGACGCGTCTTTTAGGCGTCGAACTTCGACGCGGAGATATTCATTTCAGGTGCTGCAACTTGAGTCAGAGACTCAGGTGTGTTACTTCATACACACTCAGTGACTAAGAGTGTACTTTAACCTATCATCTGGTATGCTGGTACTAACATCGTGAATCTGCACCGTGCACGTTTCAGACCGTAATTACTTGAGGTTAATCACCCAGCGGGTTTGCAGGGCACATTCAGACTCCGCTGTGGCGCGGCCTCCCGTACGCGCACAAGTCGCGCGTCGCGCCCTCTTAAGTAGAGTCGCCAACGCCGTACGCAGCCTAGAACCTACCGCGGGGGCGGGCACAGCGACGAGTGGACGGCTGGGAATGGTGCGGCTGGCGGGGGCGGGCGGGGGCGAGGGCGAGGGTGAGGGCTAGAGCCGTGTCAATACACAATTCTAATATATTTGTTAATGCTCTATACACTCGCGCTATACGATCGACACTAACGTCGATCAATCAACACTCTATGGTCATTACAGAATACTTCAGTACTATTAGTCCGACGTGCGAGTCCGCGCCGCGCGACTCGGACTCCAGCGCATCGCGCACATCAAAGTACTACCTTCCAAGTTGTGGCCCACGACACTCTCGTCGGCTGCGTTTGCACGCGGGGCACTGGCCCTATGTGCTCGTGGTCGGCGTGTTGCGCACGCCCCGGCCCTGCTCAGCGTCGTCGTTGTCTCCCATCCTGAGCTCGCGCACGCGCTCCGTTCGTCCGCCATGATTGCGTGCTGGGCATTCGTCCAGCACGCTCGTGGTCGGCGTGTGTGTCGTCCCCTGCTTGTGTGCCCGCTGACCCGCCCGCCCACTCGCTCGTGTGCCTCCTCGTGTGCCTCCTCGCCCGCCTACTCACCCGCCTGTCAACCCGTGTGCCTGTCTGCTCACCTGCTCGACCAGTCACTCATGTACTACTTGCCTGTTCACCGGCCCGCCCGCCTTCCCGCTCGCGTTGCGCGCGTTCGGTGGCTGGACATTTGCCCAGCGCGCTCGCAGTCAGCGTGTATGCTGGCCGCCCGCGCGCGCGCGTCCGCTCGTCCAGTGGTCCAGCCGTCCGTTGGCCGTGCCTGCACGCAGGGCAGAGGACCTGCGTTCTCGCGGTAACCGTGCGAGTCGTGCTGCACGTTGCCGCGTCCTGTACCTGCGTTAGTGGGGTCGCTCGCGTGCGTTTGCGCTCACCTATGGGGACTCGCTCTCGCCCTCCCCCGCCAGCCACTCACCCTTCCCAGCCGTCCACTCTTCACTGTGCTCGCGCCCGCAGTATGTTCGTGGGCTGCGTACGGCGTTGTGCGTTTGCGCTCACCTATGGGGACTCGCTCTCGCCCTCCCCCGCCAGCCACTCACCCTTCCCAGCCGTCCACTCTTCACTGTGCTCGCGCCCGCAGTATGTTCGTGGGCTGCGTACGGCGTTGGCGACTCTAAGAGGGTGCGACGCGCGACTTGCGCGCGTACGGGAGGCCGCGCCACAGCGGAGTCTGAAATGCCCTGCAAACCCGCTGGGTGATTAACCTCAAGTACCGTAATTAAAGGTGCGTACTTTTGCGGTCCACAAGAAATCGCCTGAGCTTCATACCCAATGAAAAGCGCATCTGCTGGGAGATGCCCGGAGCTGCTCTGAGCTGCGCGCGTCGTCGGAATCTGCTCGAATCTGCTCCGAGCTGCTGACGGCTTACAGTAAAGTCACTAAATGACAGCTTCTCCACGAGTTAACTCATAATATCATTAGAGCTTAGTGTCTTTTGCTTCTGACTTGGGGCTGTAGCCTAACGATACCGCTGTCGAGTCTGCCCCCTTGCGTTAAGCACTTACGGTCGCACCGCGCGATGCGCATTACTTATAGCAGTGATATTCCCGCCCACTCTGGTATGACGTAATCTCATTGCAGCGACGGCCGTCGTCGTCGTCTTCCTGCCCTCGCCCCTCTCTCTCAGGCTCTTACCACCACCATCACCTAGCTTGTTCAATTTCCCGCTGCTTGTCTACTGCCCGCCTGCCGTGGCGGCCTTGCGCTTACCTGCTCACTTCTCCACCTGACTACACACTTGTCCGCCCGTTCGCCCTCCTGCCAGTGTATTGCACGTCTCATTCGCTTACGCGTCTTTCGCTCGCCCACGCATCTTTGTGACTTGCCACGCGCCTTCTTCAAGTGCCTGACCGCACACCTTTTTGCTCGCCTGGCATCCTGCCCGCATGTCTCATTCACACCTTAGCTGACTGCCCACTTGCCCGTTCGTTCCCTAACTGGTTGACTCACCCGGCGCCCGCTCACCGACCCGCTCATCCATCCGTTGGCATGATTCGCGCGAGACCCGTGAACGTCGTTGTAAGGATCGCTGGCGCGCCGAGCAACGCGATCTGCGTCCCGTAAGTGTTTGTGCACCCCTGCCCATTTCTTCGCTTGCCCATTTCTTTGTTCGCCCATCTCTCTATGCTCGCCCGCCCGTCTCTACACTCGCCCACCCATCTCTCTATGCTCACCCGCCTGTCTCTACACTCACTTACCCGTCACTACATTTGCTCACCCGTCTCTGCACTTGCTCGCCCATCTCTGCACTTGCTCGCCCGTCTCCATGCTCGCTCGCCCGTCTGTGTTCGCCCGCCCGTTGACCCCACTGCAGAGACGATGCTGAAGATCGGCGAGCGGGCTTATCCTGTGGATCCCTCACGCGACCCGCGAAGACAGAGGGGCTGCAGCAAAATAGCCGCGCCGCTCGACGTCGGGCAAGACGACGATCCGCTCGCCCAGCAGATGGTCGCGCTCAAACAGGAAGACGCAGCACACGGCGGCAGAGTCAGTACCAGCCACAGGGCGCGTATCCGGATTCCAGCCCGTCGCCAACGAAGCGGGACGCCACGGCGAACAAGCTGTCGCCGCCGCCAGACGGATCGAGCCGGAGTGGTCGCAGGAACTCGGTCGACTATCGTCGCTCCGCGGAGATCGTCGCCGGCGCGGCGCTGCCAGCGTCCGACTGGCGTTCGACGTCGCCAAACCCGTACCCGAAGCACATGCTCCCGCCGTCAAATGTAGGTCCATCGAAATTTGCCCGTGGAGGAGATTTCGCACGACTACGAGCAGTCGTTCCCTGGTGAGCGCAAGTCCATAAGCCGGCTGGGTAGTCGTCCTGGGAGTGTTATTGGGCTGCCAGGGCAGGTCCGAGCCCCAGCCAGAGAACATCAGCGCCCGACGAGCCACAACAGTGTTGGCATCGTGCTCGACCCCACAGGTCGTGTAGCACTCGACGAGATGGCGAACAGGTAGTACCAGCTGCCGCCGCCACACATCGCGATTCGTAAGGCGAACAAGGTGTGTGCGAGCTCGATTGAACTGAATCAGCAGGAGCCGGTCGCGTTGGTGAATCAAGGCAAGAAATCCGAGGTGAAGTGAAGCGCAACTGCCAAGACTCGGAAATGTCGGCAAGTGGCCGGCGTATGCGAGTGAGACGAAGGCGTGAAACGGGCGCGAGTGCGGTACGTAGGAAGCGGGCGGGCGTAGTATGCAGGTGGTGTGTGGGGTGGTTGGGCGGGAGCGTGTGGGCGTGGTATGCAGGCGGCGGGCGTGGTATGCGGGCGGTATGCAGGGTGTGGGCGCGCAGGCGCGGTATGCAGGGCGCAGGCGGCGCAGGATGCGGGCACGATAAATGTATTATTCTTATGGCAGCTAGTGCAATACAGGAGCATCTAGCAATATGCCCGGATCTGCTCCCAGCTGCATACGCGTAATTTTCACGCTCAGAGCAGCTCCGAGCATCTAGAAAAATGCGAAAAGTCTAAATTTCTTGCTCCAGGCTGCTCAGAGCTGCTCGCAGATGCTCTTTTGACAGCGGCCCCACCGCGCAGCTCAGAGCAGCTTGGAGCATCTCCCAGCAGGTCTGATTTCCACTGGGCTTGATACTTGGCAGTTCGGCCGACGCGTCAAGACTTGTGAGACATGCCGTTTATGGCGCAGTGACTTGATGGCTCTGGAGTGCACTCGGACGCGTCACAGCGGCTGACGATCGATCGAAGACGGTTGACGGTTGAAGATCTAGAGGGCCTGTCGAAGGCCTCTGTCCCGCGCGTTCACCTTCAGCCTTCGCGCGTCCGTTGTACACACCTTCAGAACTGGTCCCTGCCACCTAACTGGATGAGTCGACTCGCACAAAGTATGGCATAGCCTGGAGAGAACAAATACTGCGTGCACCAGGCATATGCGCGGTGACGAGGCTCAGATTCCGTGAGCCACAACCGACGTCGGCTGACCCAGCCAGCTTGAACGATCGCCAGCCAGCCTCCACACCTTCGACCATGCCTCGTCAGCCGTCACTGCTGGGCATCCGCTGAGCTTCTCGACAGACAGCCCCCGTCAGCCGCCCGCCCTTCAGCCCACATATAAAAGGCGGGCAGGAGGGCGCGGTCTCCCTCGTCGGTTCTCCGTCAGACACCACATCTCCTACTATCCCCCCGCTCCTTACAGCTTCCTTCTTCCCCCCTCCCCGCCCCCACACTCTTTTACAGCCATGTTCACGAAGACTTTCGCCGCTCTCATCGCCGCCGCCGTCGTCCTCGGCGCGCCCACCCCAGGCCCCGCACCCACCCGTAAGCACCCACCCCTTTCCTCACCCACAACACTCGAGTACCAGACTGACTCACCGGCGTGCGCAGAGACGAACGTCCTCCAGTTCGCGCTTTCGCTCGAGTACCTCGAAAGCGCGTTCTACTCGGGCGCGCTTGCGCAGTACGACGCGCAGGCATTCGCCGACGCCGGCTTCCCCTCCTGGGTCCGCGGCCGCTTCGAGCAGATTGCTCAACACGAGCAGACCCACGTCTCGACCCTCCAGAACGCCCTCGGCGACCAGGCACCCCAGGCCTGCCAGTACAGTTTGTGAGTCGCGTGTACTGTTGATCGGCTAGCGGGAGGCTGACAGATGCGGAAAGCCCGTACACGGACCCACGCTCGTTCGTCTCGCTGTCGTTTGCGATCGAGGGCGTCGGCGCCGCGGCATACCTGGGCGCCTCGAAGTTCATCGACGACAAGGATACGCTCGGCGTAGCTGCGGTACGTGCAACGGGGCGCTGCCTTTTTCCGGTGCTGACGATGTCGTGTAGTCCATCCTTTCTATTGAGGAGCGCCAAGTCGCATGGGTCTCGTCTGCCGTCC
This sequence comes from Fomitopsis serialis, assembly GCF_022376445.1. Lineage (NCBI taxonomy): Eukaryota > Fungi > Basidiomycota > Agaricomycetes > Polyporales > Fomitopsidaceae > Fomitopsis > Fomitopsis serialis. The sequence continues at coordinate 14,059 of NW_025955189.1, read as the reverse complement.
TCAAGCAGCAGCCCTGGGACGGTCCCTTTGAGACGCCGCTCTCGCCATCTGGTGCCTATTCTCTCGCCTGTAAGTGCCCATTCCTCAACTATATGCCGGAGACTCATCGTTATCCAGCACAATTCATCACCTCCTGCCCGTCCTCGAACCCGCCGCTCCCTGTCACGCCGTTCCCCGCCCTGAGCGTCTCCAACGCCAGCCCGTGGCCAGGCTCGACGATCAACTTGACGTTCGACAACTCAAACAATGCGGATGCCGCGTACGCCGTCTGGCTGAATGGGCTCGACGCAGTCTTCACGCCGCTCGATGGCAACGGCCAGACGACGGTCCCGGACGGCCTGCACGGGACTGTATACGTGGGCGTGGCGTCGAGCGAGCAGACGCCGATGAGCGATGCGAGCATGGTGACGGGGTTGGCCATCGTGCAGATGCCGTTTGACTCGACGGCGGTTGAGGCCTAGTTGAGGGGTTACAAATGCGTAGTCACTGTCGGCCTGAGGATGTGGTTTTCCGGTTCTTTCGGGATTTGGGTTGGATTTGGGAATGAATAATTTTCCTTTATCTTATCGGTCCGGGATATCCCGTCAAGATCTCGTCGCCAACCAAATCGGGCCGACGACGTTGACGAAATCAGACCCTTCTCCTTCTCCTCCTTCTGCTCGTCGTCGTCGTACGGTCGACAGTAACCTGAACTATGACTTGATCACATACTGGACACTGGGTATTGACAGAACTCCATTCGACTGCATCTACCTTGGCATTCTAATCGAGGATCCCGGGCATGCCGTCGTGCACCCCATCGAGCGCGAAGTGCAAAGCCTAACTTACGACACTCGCCGGACACTCGTAGGCCTGCTGTCCACCACGTAGCAGAGAGTTCAGGAGTACCCTGCGATGCATCACCCACCAACTTTCCACAAACATCAGCTCCGCCACGGATTCAACTTCGGAAGCCTGTCCATACCAAAACGCAACTGGGGAAACTGGAGGCTCCCTGGTGTTCGATCATGTAGCTTGCTGCCGCAGCGACGACGTGTGAGGACTCAGACTCTCGAGCGTGCTATCGCTGTCAACCGTCGAGATGGTCTCTCGTCGGTCTTTCCGACGCATATACCCCAGTCATATTCCCAAGGGAATATCCATACAAATTCAACGTTCGTTCTTCCTCTCGGTTTGAGGGTGCCTCACTATGGGCTTGGTCAGTGTGCGTGTGTTGCCCCGTGAGCGGGTGAGTGGGCGTTGACGCTGTACAGTCTGTAAGTAGCTGATTAGATACTTAGTCCTTAGGCTGGCATGGCCGCAGGCCGAGGTGACCGAAGGCCGAGTTGACCGACCAGGTCTCTCCTCGCAGTCTTGGCGATGACGCGCGACCTCAAACCCGTCGGTGAGTCCAAAATAGCTCTGTGGCACAAGTCCACCGTGACGCGCCTCTGCATCCGCACAGGGTCTGGATCTTTATGCCCGCCGGACTTCGGATTTACGGTATCACTGGAAATGGAGGCACCGATCAGCCTCTCCTGGAGCCAGCGCATGCACGGTGTCGATCTGGAGATGAGATGGAAGGAGCGCATACGCGGATGGGACGGCCTCATTGACAACATCATCCGCTGATCCGTCCCCGACGTTAGGCTGGACGCCCGGGCTTCGCGGGAAGAGTTGTGGTTGCCTGGACTTTGGACCGAGGGCGGTGTTTTAGTCGACATCACCTCTGTCAATGTTGTTGAAGCGCGGACGAAGAGTACGGACGCCCTGAAGGAAAATCAGCTCTGCTACGATCGGCAGCTACCGAGTCGCTCGCATTACCGAATGTGCACGAGTGGCACGACGGTTCGCGGGTCAGCTACAGTACGCACTCTTCGCTCGTGCTTGTCATGCAATGGCGTGTGCTCCTCCAGATGCTGTTGACGAATTGGAGAGGCGGCGCGGCCTGCGAAGAGTGCCTCAGGTGCATGCCACCGAGAGATGGGTCGGGGCAAGAAGCGTATACTGGCCAATGGGCGGCGGCCGAGGGGTGATCAGAAGGCGAAAAGACGCGCCACCGTCATAGGCTCCTCCCTCGCCCGAGCAGCCCGCCAGCGACGTGGACGGGAATATCTTCAACGACTCGGGCACTCTCGCGGACTGCACGCGGGCAGGTGTGCACCAAAAGCGATGCCCGAGACGCACGGTGCCTGCGCGATGCATCGACAATGACGTCCATTTACAGCGAGAACACTCGGGAGACGTTTCGGCCGACCGCGGCAAGAAATGAGATTGGGATGACTGGTGGTGCGGATACGTTTGCGAGACGAGCGGATGTGGACGCACTGGCACCTCTTCCACTTCGCTTCCGCGCGCGTAGTTTGCTGATAGATCCGCGCCATCGCTACGGCAGATCGTGCTCTGCTATAAAGCGAGCAAGGGACAAAGGCTCCTCCAGCTTGCTTCGGTGGTTCTCTAGTAAATTAGCTTGTCGGTCTTCTTCCTCCATCATGCTGTTCCCGACCGTCCTCCTTGTGATCTCCTCTGCATGGCTCGCCGCTGCCGCGCCTGCCCGCCGCAGCGCGCCCGCCGCCGTGACAGGTACGTCTCCTGTTGTACATCATGCGCCCTCGTCGTGCTGACCTCGCGCGCAACAGACACGAGCATCCTGCAATACGCGCTCACGCTGGAGCACCTCGAGCACACGTTCTACGTGCAGGGCCTCGAGCAGTACGACGCGCAGGCGTTCTGCGACGCAGGGTACGAGCCCTCGGTTCGCGGCCGCTTCGCCCAGATCAGGGAGAACGAGCGCGCGCACGTCGAGTTCCTCACAAGCCAGCTCGGTGCGGACGCCACGGCGCCGTGCAACTATTCCTTGTGAGTAGCTGCGTAGGCGCGCTGTTGCGGTGAGCAGGAGCTGACATCGGCCGAGTTACGCAGCCCGTACACGGACATCCCCTCGTTTGTGGCGGTGTCGCAGACCCTCGAAGAGGTCGGTGCGGCAGCGTACATGGGCGCAGCGATCTCCGTCGAAAGCCGGGACGTGCTGTCTGCCGCACTGGTAAGCCCTCCACCGCCGGCTGGCCCACGCGACGCGACACTGACGCGCACCCTGCATAGGCCATCTCGCATACCGAAGCGCGCCAGGCGGGCTGGGTCAGTTCCGCCGTCCAGAAGGAGCAGCCCTGGGACGGCGACTACGAGACGCCCCTGTACTTCAGCGGCGTGTGGTCTCTCGCATGTGAGCCGTGCCCCTCGCTCCACGAGTACGTATGTGCTGACCGGTTCTGCAGCGGGCTTCATCACCTCTTGCCCCGCGACGAACCCCGACTTACCTGTGCAGACCTTCCCCGCACTGACGCTCACGCCCGCCATGCCTGTGATGGGCCAGAACGTGAGCGTGTCGTACAACAGCACCGGCGCGCCCATCTCCGCCGACGGGGAGACGTGGCTGGCGTGGTACCACAACATGAACACGACGTTCACCGCGATCGGCGCGGACGGTGTCACGACCGTGCCGGACGACCTGCGCGGGACGGTCTTCGCGGGCGTGGTGAGCAACACGACCGTGACGAGGGACGACGCGACGATGTTGAGCGGGTTGGCGGCCTTGTCGTTCCCGTATAACTCGTCCACGGTTGTTGACGCGTGAGGAGTAGTAATCCTGCGCGTTTGGTTATGGGAGTCCGCGGTGATCGCAAAAATGTTGTTGGAACAGGGTGTTGGGTGCGGAAAGGACTGGAGAGGTAGCTTCTGCGTGTACTGTAGTTCAAGTTGTAGTTTTCCAGTTCTCTTGCGGTTTGCGTTGGATTTGAGAATGTATAATTCTCCTTTATCTTATCGGTGGTCCGGGATACCTCGTCAAGATCTTATCACCAACCAAATCGGGGCGATGAGCTTGAGTTGAAGTAAAGCCCCTGGATCCTCCTCCTCCTACTATCCCGTAACCTGAACTGTGACTTGTACATACACACACTGGGCATTGGGAATCGACACGACTCTACTCGACTGTATCTGCCTTGTCTTGACATTCCATCTAGGGACTCAGACATGCCATCGCGTCCGTCTGGAAGTGCGCAATACGGTATCTGCTGTTCACCACGTACTAGAGCGCTTGGAAGGGACCTGCGATTGACTAGTGCTTTCCACAAAAATCAGCTCCACTGCCTCGGAAGCCTGTTCATGCCAAAACTCAACCGGTGAAACCGGAGAATGCCTGGTGTTCTCGTTCATGCAGCTTGCTGCCGCAGCGACGTCGGGTGAGGACGAGTACATGTTATCATTGGCAACCGTCGCGGTAGTCTCACGTCGGTGTTTTCGACGCATACACCCGGGTTTTACTGCCAAGGGGACATTCATCCAACAAGCAATGTCGTTCTTCCTCTTGAAGTCTGACTCGCACGCTGTCGCGCCCACATTCCATGGACTGTCAGCGGTGGAGTTGCGGATACTGACCAGTGTGCGCGTGTTAACGTTGCTTCTTCAGCCGGTGAGTGAGGCGTCGACGCAGTACACAGCCTGTAAGTAGTTGATCTACTTAGTCCTCAGGCTGGCACCGTAGGCCGACGTGACCTACCGTGACTCAGGCAGTTCTGCAGTGCCGCACTACTCGCGCTGCTACGGCAGCACGGAAAGCGCGTGCGGGAAAGGAAGAACGGAGGGGAGGTCTCTCGTATGTAGTCTCGGCCATGACGCGCGACCTCACAACATGCAAGCTCATTGGCAAGTCCAAAATAGCTCTGCGGTCCAAGCTCGCCGTGACGCGCACAGGTTGAGGATGACTCCAATATGGTCGGTTTTCGTCGGACACGGACACGACGACGGACTGGCGACAATCGAAAACAAGGCCTTCAAGTTTCAAGCTTGAGGCAAGCTTGAGGTCTCGGACCAGACTCGGGCCCCAACCCTCCCCGGGCCCCCGCCATCGACCGCGTGCAAGGCGATGTCTCAGCAATATTGGCTCCTATCGATCCGGAGAGACGAGATGGAAGAAACATATACGGGGGATGGGACGGGCTCATCAACAACGTCATCCGCTGATCCGTCCCCAACGTTAGACTGGACGCCCTGGCTTCGTGCGAACAGTTGGGGTCGCTTCACGTAACGTTGCGTAGCGTTGCGTGGGCTTTGTACGTTTGGACCGAGGGCAGTGTTCTAGTCGACGCCACCGCTGTCAACATCGCTGAAGCGTGGATGAAGGGTATGGACGCCCTGAGGCAAACGTGGCTCTGCCACGCTCGGAAGCCAGCGAGTCGCTCGCATTACCGAACGTGCTCGAGTGGTACGACGGTTCGCGGGTCAGCTGCAGTACGTGCTGACTGGCACCGGCCCTTCGCTCGTGCTTGGCGTGTGGCCCTCCAGGTGCTGTTGACGAAATGGAGAAGCGGCGCGGTCTGCGAAGAGTGCCTCAGGTGCATGCCACCGAGAGGTGGTGCGGGGCAAGAAGCGTATACTGGCCAATAGGCGGCGGGAAGATGAGAAGGCGAAGAGACGCGCCCGGCCCCCGGCGGCCGCGTCGACGCGGACGGGGATTCCTCCAGCAACTCGGGCACTCCTGCGGACTGCGCGCGGGCAGGTGTGCACTAGAGGCCATGGCGGAGACGCACAGTGCCTGCACGATGCATCGACAATGACGTCCATTCGCAGAGAGAACACTCCCGAGAGACGTTTCAGCTGGCCGCGGCAGCAAAATGGGATTGCGATGACTGGTGCGGTCACGTTTGCGAGACGAGCGCGCGCGCGCGCTCTAGCACCTGTTCCACCTGGCTTCTGTGCGCGTCTTCGGGCCACCCAATAGCCATGTCAGTGTGCTGATAGATCCGCGTCATCGTTACGATATATCGGCCTCCGTGCTCGTGCGTATAAAGCGAGCAAGGGCAGAAGCTCCTTCGGCTTGCTTCGCTAGCTCTCGAGTTTACCTGACGGTCTTCCTCGCGCGAACGACCATCATGTTGTTCCCGACCGTCGTCCTCGCGCTCTCCTCTGCATGGCTCGCCGCTGCCGCGCCGACTCGCCGCAGCGCGCCCGCCGCAGTGACAGGTACGTCTCCCACCGTACATCACGCGCCCTCGTACTGACGTCGCGCGTAACAGACACGAGCATCATGCAGTATGCGCTCACGCTAGAGCACATCGAGCACGCGTTCTACGTGCAAGGCCTCGGGCAGTACGACGCGCAGGCGTTCTGCGACGCGGGGTACGAGCCTTGGGTCCGCGGCAGATTCGCCCAGATCAGGGAGCACGAGCGCACGCACGTCGAGTTCTTGACGAGCCAGCTTGGTGCGGACGCCCCGGCGCCGTGCAACTACTCCTAGTGAGTCGCTTCGTGGGCGCGCTGAGCGGGAGCTGACTTTGGCCAGCCCGTACACAGATATTCCCTCGTTTGTGGCGCTGTCGCAGACCCTCGAGGAGGTCGGCGCTGCGGCGTATATGGGCGCGGCGATCTCTGTCGAAAGCCAGGACGTCTTGTCCGCCGCACTGGTTAGCCCCCTCGCCTGCTGGCCCACGCGACGCGACATTAACCCCACCCCGCACAGGCCATCTCGCATATCGAAGCGCGACAGGCGGGCTGGGTCAGCTCTGCCCTCCAGAAGGAACAGCCCTGGGACGGTGACTACGAGACACCCCTGTACTTCAGCGGTGTGTGGTCCCTCGCATGTGAGCTGCATCCTTCGCCCCGCCTATATCATTGCATGCGCTGACTCCCCGTAGCGGGCTTCATCACCTCCTGTCCCGCGACGAACCCCGACCTGCCCGTGCAAGCTTTCCCCGCGCTGACGCTCACGCCCGCCGCGCCCGTGATGGGCCAGAACGTCAGTGTGTCGTACAACAGCACCGGCGCGCCCGTCTCCGCTAACGGCACGACATGGCTGGCGTGGTACCACGACATGAACACGACGTTCACTGCGATTGGCCCGGACGGCATTACGACTGTGCCGGACGGCCTGCGCGGGACGGTGTTCGCGGGTGTGGTGAGCAACACGACCGTGACGAGGGACGACGCGACGATGTTGAGCGGACTGGCGGCCTTGTCGTTCCCGTATAGCTCGTATGCGGTCGTCGGTGCATGAGCGCTAGTCGGGCGTGTTCAATTGTGTGGGAGTCCACGGTGATAGCGAAAATATTGGTGCGGATCGGACTGGAGAGACGGCTTCTGCACGTACTCAGATGTAGTTGACGAACTTTCTATGCATGCACGTCTTGACTGACCGAACATTATCTTGTTTGTAATCAGATGTTCGGCGTGCAATCAGCGCCAGGCCGATGTTCCATCCCAGCGGGAAGCGTCGCGCGACGGATGGTGTGAGCGGAACGACCGTCCACCCTGCGTGTCCGGCGACGAACCCTCTGTGTATTCGAGGTTTATGTTGTCAGCCGAGGGACCTAAAGTCGAGTTCAGTGCAGTCAACGAGAGGGCAGGTCAGGATGCCAGTCGAATATTGTTCTTGTCACCATCATGAAGTGGTAGACTGTTTCCAGTGTGGTTTTGCAGCTCGGGTGGGCGTGCGTACGGGCCTTGCTGATCCTGCGCAAGAATCGCTGCAGCGGGATGATCAGGCTGCTCGGTACCTGTATGGGATAGTACGTATTGCCGCACACAAGACGATTGTCAGACAAGTTCTGCATTGACTTCCTCATGACACTGATGCGAATTTGTCTGCGATGGTACTTATGGCCCAGCACTTTGACATTGGAAGTGCATATTGCAGCATGAGGCGAGGTCGTGGATCCGTTGATCAGTCCAGATAGAAGGAGGATAGAAGCCTCTCCATCTCGATAGAGTAGTCAATAGAATCTGATACAATCTGGTCCTTACTGTGTTAGAAAGGAGTGTAAGGACGGTGTTACGATCGGTGCTAAGTGATTACAATCGATCGTTACCGGGTGGCGGCGGCGCGGCGTCAGCTAAATGGAGGCTGCAGGCAGGATGTAGCTGCTCAAGTTCCTCCTCCGCACCTTCACCTCTCCAAGCGGCCTAGCTTGTCGCTCTACCATAGGCCATGTTGTTCTACTTTCTGTTCAGAGTGGTTAGGTGCGTATGCGATCTAGTTCACATAACGAATCGCTAAGCATTACGCACCCAGTGCCACAACCGCCTTTCTCTATCCTGGGTATGCATCGTACAAGGTGCTCTCCCAACGGCCTGCTGCAGAAGAAGAGCTGGAGCGATGGCTGATGTACTGGAGTGTCCTCGGCTGCATCGTCGCGGTAGAATACGTCGCCGAGTGGCTCGTCTCCTGGTGAGTCCCCTTCGACCCCCACCGGATCTACTCCTCCTGACCCCTCACTCCGGAAGGCTCCCCTTCTACTACACCATCAAGACCATCTTCCTGCTCTACCTCGCCCTCCCGCAGACGCACGGCGCGACGTACCTCTACCGCGCGCACCTCCGCCCGTTCTTCGCCGCGCACGAGCGCGAGATCGATTCCGCGCTCGCCCAGCTCAAGACGTACATCTACGCGTCCCTCCAGCGCGTCCTCCGCGCCGCCTGGGAGCACGTCTCCGGCACGCTCCGCCAGATGAACATCCCCGTCGCAGGCCCCGGCTCCGGCTCCGGCTCGGACGCGAATGCGCAGGCGGGCGCAGCACCGCTACCTTCCCTCGGAGACCCCGTTTCGGGCCCTGCGCAGCTCGCCTCGGGTCTCTGGAGCACATATGGCCCTAGCGTCCTCGCGTCGGGCGCAGCGCTCCTCCGCCAGGCACAGGCGTCCGCCGCACAGGCCGCAAACGCCAACGCAGGTGGGCACGCGCGGCGAGACGAGCTCGCATCCGAGGCGCAGGCTCCGCCGTACGACCTCTCGGAGCCGGGCGTGCCGGTGGCCGAGGCGAACAACCCCTCGCGATCGTCATCGTCGGGCTCGCTCCGCCAGCGGACGGACAACGGGCGCTCGACCTTTGAGGAGGTCGAGGTGCCGAGTGACATGGAAGGCGAGGGCGAGGGTGAGGGACGCCCTGCGCCTCAGCAAAGGCGGACGAGCTGGTTCGGGTGGGGCTCGTCGGGCGGGTATGAGCGGGTGAAGAGCGAGTGAGATGATTGAGACGGCCCTGTGCGTGTGTAGATAACGGCGTGTACCATATAGCGGCGGACTTGCATCATGGATTCTGAGCGTGTAATACTATTCTACGGGCATGTATTTATTGTCTGTCTCTGCAATCGCTGTCGTGGTTCAGTCATCTTCGCTGGAACATCAAAAGCGGTCAGGGTCAGCCCGTACAACCGCTCAAGTGGGAAGTAGCACTGAGCGTGCACGGCCGACCATGTATTTCTCACCTTCACGAATGCATGCGGGTGAAGGCTCGCCCACGCCAGACCCATTGAAGCAATTAGATGTGACGGTTCATACGCAGCCCGTAGGTACAGGACACGAACACAGACTTCCACTATTCTATCGCACGCGCACGGCCAGCCACCACACTCAGAGCGCACTCGCACCTGAAGAAACACAACAAAGCTAAGTCTCGCACCGGTAGTTAGAGCGACTCGATGCTCACCAGTGATAATGTCGACAAGCTCGTTCGTGATGGAGGCCTGGCGACCACGGTTGTACTGCATCTGGAGCTTGCCGATCATGTCCGAAGCATTCTTGGACGCGTTGTCCATGGCGTTGCGACTATTGCACGTCAGCAGGGATCACATAATGCTACGCGGGGTCGACTTACCGAGCGCTCTGCTCGCATGCGTGGCCTTCGACGAGGGCAGCGTAGATCGCATTGGCGAGCGCGAACTCTGCGAGGTCCTTCGTGACTTCCTCCTCCATCTCATAGGCCTTGAAACCGGCTGAAACGTATGTTACGAGGTGTCACGCTGCCGTAGAAGAAATAACATACGCGAGCTCTTTAGCGTCTCCTCCGTCTCGACCTCCATGACGGCGGACTCGTACGAGATCGCAGAGACGAACTTGTTGTAGACGATCGCAATGCTGTCGTACTCGACGCCCTCCTTGATAATGAGATCCGCGACGCCGGCCGCATCCGCGAAGGTGGGGATGTCACGCCCGATCTGGTTGAAGCTCATGACGAGGTTCTTCCCGAGCGCACGGGAGAGCTGCGCCTTGGACTTGTCACCGATGACCATGATGGGCGAGTCCGGCTCGACGCCGTCGCCGTGTGCGGCGATGATCCGGCGTGTGGCCTTCGTGACGGAGGAGTGGATACCACCGCAGAGACCCTTGTCAGAGGAGATGACAATGAAGAGCTTGCGCTTGCTGGGCTCCTCGGCGGACGCGTGATGGAAGACCTCTGGGAAGGCGAGCCGCGGTCAGTAAGGTGCTGCGGTTTGTTTGTCGGACATTGACGAACCCGAGTTCGCAACACCGTACTGCTTGCCCGCCTGCATGGCACGCTGCGCCTTGTTGAGTTTTGTGGAGGCAATCATTTTCATGGACTGTAAATCAAGTTTTAGCGAAGTCGTGACGGAAGGAAAGGAAAGCGAGAGAGAGATGCAAGGTCACAATTCCACTTCTCGTCCGATGCGATGGGAGTAGCTTGTGCACTAGCATAGTGCTCCTCGGCTACTACTAGTGACCCTTGCCAGTTTTGAAGCCATGAAGTGGTCGGTGATCCCGCGCTGGTACCATACCGCAGAGCGCATGTAGAGTCAACCCGTCAGAGACGCATAGATCACACCGTACGGTCTATGTCCGGGCGGCATGGGCCAAACCCGACGTAACGAATGCTGTCTGACAGCTAAGTCTGCATCGTCGGACCCAGCGCCTCTCATAGGCGGGATCCAGCGGGTTTGATATGGGATCATGCCGGACGCAGCGGACTTCGACGGCCAGACTGAGCCAAGCGACCGCGACCTTTGCTACGGTAACCCAGGTTGAGCGACACAGTCCGGGTCGCTGAATACCAACGTCCGACAATGCCCGCTCCTAGTGGGGCCCAACGTTGTAAACCTAGCTGGAAAGCTTTTCGAACTTCACCCGCAAAGATCCTTCCCATGTCCCATCTTGTACTCCCTCGTAACGGTGCACAATACTCAAGGAATACTCACCTTGGTGATCTTCTCAATATTCCGTACAGACTTGAGACGCAGCTCAATCTCACGGAGGGTCGCCATGTTACGCGCACCAGCGGGAGCTGCGCCCAGCACTGGAGGCTGGGCGGTCAGACGAAGCGTGCTCCTGGCGAGCATGGTGGTCGACGACAGAAAGAAAGTGGTGGAGAACGAGTGCAACGTCGGCGACCGACACCGGGCCAGCGCGGAACCCCGTGGGAACATGAACCCTCGGAGTCCGAATCGAATTCATTGCGAATCGCCTCAAGAGGGGGGCGAGATCTGAATCGGAGACGTCCTCCTCACGAAAGGGGGGTGGGGGGGTGGTGTACGGGGTCCGGTTTTCAGCCACCAGCGTGAAGTGCAGTCGCTTTCGTTGAATTTTGTCTCTAGCTACTACATTCTGCACATCTCACTCTAGAAAACATGCATGTGTACTGAGAAGTATGCTAAGTACACGTGTAGGGTCCGAAGTCGACATAAACAAGGAGATCCAGAGGAGGAATTGAATAGTACAAAATGCGCTAAGTCACACGTGAAGCATACGGTCATGTGAGCTACGCGTCGGGTAAGTACGTGTGTTACATGGCGCGTGTCTCACTTGCATCAGTGACGCAAATTGGGCCAAAATGATTTAAAAAGATTACCGGGGATCGAACTAGCAACCACGATACCTACGGCGTCACTGTGCCCACTCCGTCACTCTGGCCTTACCACTTACTCAATATGCTTCCCTATGACAGTCAACGACGCCCCAGACATGACCTACTATGATTATGTGCCAACATGCACAGCGGGCGAAGGGTCAAATCATGGTTTGGCGAATACAATATGCTGTCACAGTGCCCAGAAGTTTTCTAGAAATCATTGAGGGATCCTCAGGGCACTTACAGCCTGCGGTCTCCAATGTCATATAACAGCACTTCGCTGGCGGCATTAGCAAAGGAGCTAGTCACCTGATATTGCCGAAGGAACTTCCTTTATAGGACTTGTACCTGGGCGCTCGTTATCGGGACCCCAACGGGAGCTCTGCCCCCGAAGACTGGGTACCCCCCCCCCCTACCCAGTCTTCGGGGTCTCTGGGATTTGGGAGGAGGACGTCTGGAATTTTGTTATCGCCCCCCTCTTGAATCGCCTGCCGGTCAATCTGGGCGCTTGTCGCTCGACCTTGACTCGAGCTCATCGCCGTAGACAGTGACCGCGCATATTTCGCCACCTCTCTCTCATATACTGTGAATATGGCGTCCGAGGAGCCCCTTTTCGACCCGTCGCTGAAGAAGCGCAAGAAGAAGACTGTCGCGTTCTCGGAGGATCCGCTCGGTGCTGAAGCCGATCCCACTGCGCCTCCACCTGCGACGATCGACGATACGACGGCCAATGGCGAGGCTGTAGATATGGGCCCGAAGACGATGCATGAGCAGATGAAGCAGAACGGCGATGTGGTTGCTGAGGACGGTGCTGAGGAGAAGCAGGAGGATGATGACCTGAAAGCGATGTTTGGTGATCTGAAGAAGAAGAAAAAGAAGAAGGATATTCCCATGGACTTGGTATGTCTATCGCATTCTCGCTGGAGACGTGAGTTCTGACGGTGTGATCAGCTAGAGGATAACTCGGGCACATCGACGCCTACTGCTGTGCCTACCGCTGTGCCAGCTGCAACTGAGGATCTCGACTTCTCTGACCTCAAGAAGAAGAAGAAATCGACGAAGAAGAAGGCAGCTCTGGACATGGAGGCATTTGAGAAGGAGCTGCATCAGGCAAAGGCGAAGGATGCTGATGAGGAAGAGGGCGGCGAAGATGTTGCTGCCGAGGTTGACGAAGTGGAGCTTGGCGATGACCCGTTTGCGCGAAACGAGGGCACCGTGAGCATGGACGTAGGCACCGAGCCATGGCTGAGCAGCGACCGCGACTACACATACCAGGAGGTAGGCCTGTCCTACCCGCTCAAGGGCCTCGTTGCTGAATATCTCTGCAGCTACTTCAACGATTCTACGTTCAATTGCACGCATCCAACCCTGCTCTGCTCAACTCTGCAGGCAAACGTTATACCATTGCGCCTCCGCAGATTCTGCGCGAAGGCAACAAGAAGTCCATCTTCGCCAACGTCTCCGACATCTGCAAGCGGATGCACAGGCAGCCAGAACATGTCATCCAGTACATGTTCGCAGAGATGGGTACTACCGGCTCCGTCGACGGTTCCGGTAGGCTGGTCATCAAGGGTCGCTTCCAGCAGAAGCAAATCGAGCACGTTCTCCGTCGATACATCGGTATGCATCGATTCATTGCTCACGGAATCTGGTACTCACACACTGTTTAGTCGAATACGTTACGTGCAAGACGTGTAAATCCCCCGACACTCTCCTCTCTAAGGAGAACCGTATCTTCTTCATGTCGTGCGAGTCTTGCGGGTCAAGGCGTTCCGTCGCCACCATCAAGACTGGTTTCCAGGCCCAGGTCGGGAGGAGAAGCAAAAACAAGACCGGTTGATTGGTCAGGCCTGGGAGGATGCTGTAGCCTATCGTGCCCCGTGCATATGTACTCACTGCATTTTATCGCACTCTGACACTGTATACTACCTGACATTGACGAGCAACGACTCACATACGGAGAGAAAGCTGTGCGTAGTGGCAAGTTCATACGCGGCACTCGATAAACACAAACACGGTCGATATACTTGTACAAGGCTGGCTCCGACTGTAGAAACGATTATTAGGGGTGACTGGCGCCGCTGGATACTGGATACTGTAGGGAATAAGCTGCAACGGACGTACGGGACAGGACAAAACAAATCGAGGGACACACTGTGGACGACAATACAGGATAGATGACAGACATATCATGTAACATGAATAGGCATGGCAGCAGTCAAGCACGGCTCACGAGCCAACGTCGCCAATGCGAGTGAGTGCGGCGCGCCGCTTTTTCTTCGGCGGCTCTTGGGCCTCCTCGCGGGGTGTCTCGCTCGGCTCGCGTGTCCCCAGCACGCTCTCGTCCACGCTCGGCGCAGGTGTCAGCGGCGGCTCCCCCTCCGCCTTCCGTTTGCTGCCCACTGTGGGTGTCAATACCGGCAGGTTAGCGGACACCCGCGATGGTGTTGAGA
>NW_025955188.1:0-61829 GCF_022376445.1 Fomitopsis serialis | reverse complement strand
CGAGTGGGGCCCCGCACAACAGCAGGCTCAGGACGACTTGAAGCAGGCCTTGCTCGAAAGCCCAGCACTTCGTTCGATCAACTACGACTCGACGGCACCCGTTATTCTGGCCGTCGACACGTCCTTCATCGCAGTCGGATTCCTCCTATGCCAGTGCGACGAGGAGGACGCCAAGCGCAGGTACTACAGCCGATTTGGGTCAATCACGCTCAACGACCGCGAACGTCATTCTCGCAACCAAAGCTTGAAATCTATGGACTGTTCCGCGCTCTTCGAGCGCTTCGAATGTATGTCATCGGGATTCGAAACCTGATCGTGGAAGTCGACGCTCGATACATCAAGGGATGCTGGCTAATCCGATATCGCACCGAGCGCGAGCATTAATCGCTGGATTGTCTCAATTCTCACGTTTCACTTCACTCTCGTGCATGTGCCGGGACCTCGCACGGACCGGATGGACTGTCCCGAAGAACGACGCAACCAGGCGACGACCCAGTAGACGAAGACGACGCGTTCGAAGACTGGATCGACAACATGTACTCGTTCGTGCACATGATACAGCCTTATCCCACCCTCTCCCGCCCTTCGAACGTTGCGGTGCTCGTGTTGACCGAGGACGGTCAAGATTTCAGTAAGGGGGAGGATGACGACGACTACGCGATAGTACCACGCTCGGACAAAGCTCGAAAGCTAGACGCACGTGTCGAGCAAGTCAAGCATTTCCTGATGACTCTGTCGAAGCCAGACGGACTTTCGCAACGAGCGTTCGAGGCGTTCTACAAGTACGCGACGCAGTTCTTCGTCACCGGGGATCGACTCTGGAGACGAAATGGTCAGGGCGCGCATAAGGTTGTCCTACCACCCGAGCGAAGGCTTCGAACATTACGCGAGAGCCACGATAGGATCGGACACCGCGGAATCCACGCAACGATAGTAGCAGTCTCCGAACGCTTCTGGTGGCCCGATCACAAGTCCGACGTAGGCTGGTATGTTCGAACGTGCGACCTATGTCAGAAGCGTCAGTTACGACAGATCCTCATCCCACCGACGGTCGCGATGCCAGCCGGACTATTCATGAAGGCGTTCTGCGACACGATGTTCATGCCTGTTTCGGGAGGCTATAAGCTCATAGCGCAAGCGCGCTGTTCTTCGATCACGTACCCCGAAGCCCGAATGCTTCGAAGAGAGACAGCTCAGACATTTGGCGAATGGCTATATCAAGACATTGTCTGTCGCTGGGGCACGCTTGTTGAACTAGTCTCCGACAACGGCGCACCCTGGGTCAAGGCGCTCGAGTACCTCTCGAAGAAGTATCACATCAACCATATCAGGATCAGCGGCTACAACTCGCGAGCGAACGGTATCGTCGAACGTTCGCACTTCGACATGAGACAAGCGTTGTTTAAGGCAGCAGACGGAGATCAGTCGCGCTGGTCACAGGTCTTCCATTCAGTACTATGGTCCGAACGCGTAACAACTCGTCGAAGAATGGGATGTTCGCCATACTTTGCAGCGACAGGCACGCACCCGATACTGCCTCTCGACATTATCGAAGCAACGTACCTTGTCCCACCACCTGAGACAGCGCTCGACACTACCGACTTGATTGCACGACGCGCTGTAGCACTTCAGAAACGGTCGGAGGACCTTTCGAAGATCTATTCAAAGGTCTACGAAGCGAGACGTGAGGCTGCCCGACGCTTCGAACGAGAGCACCAGTACACGATCGAAGACTTTGACTTCCAGCGTGGGGACTTAGTCCTCGTGCGAAACACAGCGATAGAGAAAGCCTTGAACCGGAAGATGCGCCCGCGGTACCAAGGACCTATGGTCGTCGTATCTCGAAACCGAGGAGGTGCCTACATCATTGCTGAACTAGATGGCACAGTCCTCGATAGACCTATTGCCGCGTTTCGAGTCATTCCCTACCTTGCTCGAAGGTCGATCACGATTTCGCTCGAACACCTGGACGTACCCTTCGAACGTTTGCGTGAAATGGAGGAGTCAGACACTCTAGGGGACAACGAGCCAGAGGCGTCCGACATACCCGACGAACTAGACGACGAGTCTTCAGCTTCAGAAGACGAGGAATGAGCAAATCGAAGAACTGCCTAGGATACCCAACCCATCTCTATTCATTTAAACTTAATTGTTCCCACTTTAGTCATTTCTGTACGGACACTTTGATACGTCGCACACCACGCACACGGAGGACACGACATTCATTATACGAGCCAAAGAGGAGAGACGTTACACTTTGCGAGACGGATATACATATCTACGGGCCCCGAACACATCTACGGACCTACGAACACGACCGAAGGATACTACGAACGATTACCTACTTCGACCCTCTTCCCTTCGAAGGCCCCGCCGACGGACCAGCTGCGGGCGGGTCGAATGCGCCACGCGCGGCCTCGGTGGACTCGACGTACAGCTCGTCGACGCGACGGCTGTAGTACTCCTGAAGGCCCTCGAGCACGGCCAGCTCGAGACCCATTAGGTTCAGCGACGCCTCGACGTTGCTGACGCGTTCGGAGGTCGCCGTCAAGGCCGCACGAGCCTCGGCGAGCGAACAAACCGGGGCGCACTGCGCCTGGAGGATCGCCGAAATGTTGATGGGCGGGGTCTGCGTCTGCGCGGCGTGCAAGGCCGCGGCGGCACGGGGATGGAGAGGCATGCGCGACGGCACGAAGGCCGCAGAGCCCAAGGCCGGGACCGTGACAGGAGCCGGAGGCGCGGGAGCTGCAGGCTCCTCGGCGTCGCCGCTCTTGCCTACGAAATAAAAGAGTCAGCTACGAACGTTCCTTCGAGCTTCGAAGATGCCAAGCGAACTTACCAGCGCGGCGAGACTTGCGCGTGCCGGCCAACGTAGCGGCACCCCAGTAGCACCCCTGCTGGTCGTGGAGGCATTGATTGCACGCGACCGCATCGGCCTCGAAGATGCAATCCTTAGGCGTCGCGTAGCCCGCGGCACAGCGATCGCACTAAGTCACGAAAAGTTAGTAGGGTACGACGAAGAAAGTGGGGGAGACTCACCGCCATCGTCCTGTCGCGGACAGTGGTCGCGCGAGCGACGAGCTTGCGGACGGCGGGGTCCGTGACGTCGGGCGCCGAGCCGTCGGCCGGGGCCTTGCGCTTCTTGTTTTTCTTCGAGCCCTTGGGCTCGGCGACGATTTCGACCTCGGGCGACTCGGCGCGAACGGTCGAGACATCCGAGGCGGTGGGGGACTGTGCGCGGGACTTACCCTTGCCCCGAGCACCGGACCGACCACGTCGCGGCAGGGTCTTCTCCTCGCGAAGCTGATGAGCAGCCTCGCGTTTGTGGGCCTCGGCGGCCTCCTCAAGCTCGGCGGCCTCACGGCGTTCGAGTTCCTCGGCCTCGGCGGCCTCGCGACGTTCGCGCTCCTCGGTCTCGAGACGGAGGCGGGCCTGCTCGGTCTCCCAGAGCGCGCGCTTCTCGTGTTCGAGCGCGGCGTGCTTGATGGCGGCCTCAAGGAGCGGCCAATCCATGTTGTCGGCGCATTGGCGCGCGGCCTCCGGGTTGACGTCGGTGGCAAGGACGAGGAGACGGCCAAGGGCCGTCGCGTAGCGCTGTGAAAGGGACGCGCCTTTCGTCACGCGAGTGAAACGGTTCTTCGAACACTCTAAGTCAGCGCGAACAAAACGAGGCGGATCCCGAACTTACGACAGCCGCGTATGCGCCCTCAATCCATTCCTCGATTGCATCCGGATTTTCGGGCACGAGATGCCCCACGACCCAGTTGGCGAGCGGAGCCATGGGGCTCTTCGGGTCGTGAGGGACGGGGAAGCCAGTCTTCGCGTCCACAGTGTACTCGTCGTCCGACGCAGAGGCGCCGGCAGGTTCGGGAGACTTGGCGAAGGCGGGAGCGGGTGCGGGAGCAGACGAGGCGGACATGGGGCGAGCAAGCAGGGACGAAGATGGACGAGCGAAGCGGGGGATTAAGCGAAGTGAGCCTAATGAGTGGGAAATCACGTTTCAAACGGTCCACCCGGAGTGCATTTGGCCCGTTTCTAACGGTGTACCCGGGCTCGGCCGGAGCACTCCGGGTCTACCGTTTGGAGTGGCCGCCGCCAGCAACGAACCGGCCGGAGGGAGGGTGGTGGTTTGGAATGGTCCGGCCGGAGTGTTGGGTAACGTTCCGGCCGGAGCTCTGGTGAACGTACCGGCCGGAGGCCTTGAGAAATATGGGTTTCCTATGGTGCGGCCGGACTGTCATCCAACGTTCCGGCCGGACCCCTGGTCAACGGTCCGGCCGGAGGCCTCGAAAAATTTACGTTTCCTACGGTCCGGCCGGACATATACCCAATGTTCCGGCCAGACCTTTGATCAGTGTCCCGGCCGGAGGCCTCAAAAATTTGGGCTCTCAACGGTCCGGCCGGGCTCATCACTAACGGTCCGGCCGGAGCACTCAGCAATGATTCAGCCTGGCCAGGGGTTGGTTTCGGACGTCTGGCCGGCCCCCAGGTGAAACGGTCCGGCCGGGCAAAATCCCAACTTCCAATGTGAACAGGCCGGCCGGAAGCCTTGCAAAATCTGGGCTGTAAATGGTCCGGCCGGGCTAGTTTCTAACCATCCAGCCAGACCCCAGATGAACCAACCGGCCAGGCTTCTCCCAGCCAGACCCCTGATACACTAGTAATATAACAACAAGAATTGTTAGTTGTAACAACCAAGCTCAATATTTAACCACTGAGCCCAGAGATGAGCCACCAAGCTCGGTATCAAACCACCGAGCTCAATAGTGAGCCACTGAGCACAGTATTGAACCACCGAGGTTAAACAGCTAGGCTCGGTGGCCGAGAAAAATTGGCCGGGCTCGGCGCCGAGGATAAATGGCCGAGGCTCGGGCCGAGGTTTCGAGCGCCGAGCTCGGTGAAAACCGCCGAGGTCAGTATCAAAGCATTGAGCTCAGTGTTAAGGGGCCCAGTTAAAGGGCCGAGCTGAGTGTTCAATGACCAAGTTTGTTGTTGAAGCACTGAGCTCGGAAATGGCCGAGGTTAAACCACCGAGCTCGGTGAAAAACGGCCGGGCCGTCAGATTGCCATATAAGGAAATTTGGTATCATCTGGTAGCCCTTCATTCACAGAGTACAGTATATGTTCCCTAGTGTACAGAGATGCCTAGTTAGGTCAGAGAATACAAAATAAAAAATGCTCACAGGCTTCTCTGAGAACATACTATTCAACTCCTGAGGCCAGTTTTCTTTTCCCACAATGTTTGACTATCTAGAATGTGCTATTTCAATGCACAGACTACATCCCCAACAGGAATAGTCTTATTCTTTGAAGCTGAATGCAGGACAGGAGATAAGGGGTATACATGTTGGATAATGATGTTCACTCCCTGCAGCCAACATTCTTTCCAAATAGTGTTTGACTATCTAGAATGATTCATTTCCTCACAATGAGTGAGTCCTCCAAAGGAATAGTCTTATTCACACAAGCTGAATGCAGTACAGAGTTAAGGTGAGGGTGGGTATATGGGTATACATGTTATACTGTGTTCACATCCTGAAGCCAATATGCTTTGCCCACAAGGTTTGGCAATCAAGAATGGCACAGAAACATCTACCCACTGTTGGTAATGGTCCGGCCGGCCAATCCTCATAGGAGATGGTCCGGCCTGTGCATGATCCCCTTAACTCTGTACCACATTCAGCTCATGTGAATAAGACTATTCCTTTGGACGACTCACTCCTTGTGTGTAAATGAACCATTCTAGATTGTGAAACTGTGTTTGGAATGTAGATTGGCTGCAGGAAGTCAACATTGTTTGACATGTATACTATACCTTACCCCTTATTTGTTGTCCTGCATTCAGCTTCAAAGAATAAGACTATTCCTTTTGGGGATCTACTCTATGCATTGTGATAACACATTCTAGATAGTCAAACAGTGTGGGCAAAGAATATTGGCTTCAGCAGTTGAATAACATGTTTTGCAAAGAAGCCTGTGAGTAAATCTTGTCTCGCATATCCTGGCCTAACTATGTACCTTTGGACACTAGGAAATCAATACTAGACTCTATGAATGAAGGGCTTCCAGACAATACCACATTTCCACATATAGTAATTCAACAGCCCGGCCGGTTTTGCCCACCGGCCGGCCATTTTTGCCCACCGGCCGGCCATTTTTTGCCGAGCACCGGCTGTTTTCGCCGGCCGGTGAAGTAGAAGCTTCGGCCGGTCAATCCAAAGCTTCGGCCGGTGACGAAAAGCTTCGGCCAATGAAGTAAAAGCTTTGGCCAATGAAGTAAAAGCTTCGGCCAGTGAATTAAAAGCTTCGGCCAATGAACTAAAATGCCCGGCCAATGTTTTGAAATGTCCGGCCTATTGATTTGGCCCTGTAGGGACACCCTGGCTAATTTTATGGCCAGTAAAGCAAAAACCTGGGTGAGTGAAATCTCTGGCCAGTTAATTTGGCCAGCCAGTGGGGCTGTTTTGTGTTTTGCAGCTTCACTAGGCATCCCTAAGTCATGGGAAAATTATGCTGTGATCTACTAATGATGGTATACCCCATAGGTGCATAATACATATAGTATTTCAATAGCCCCCAGGGGGCTGTGACCGGCCGGACCGTTTGAAGCAGGACAACTCCTGCCCGGCCGGCCTGTTCGTGGAGTCAGTTTGTTTAGGCTGGCCAACCCATTCTGGACCAGATAGACTTCACTCCGGCCGGTCCGCTTGCAATGAAAGGATTTTATCCTGGCCGGAACATTTGAAGTGGTGGGGCCTGAGTCCGGCCGCTCTGTTTGCAACGTGGACCGGCCGGCCGCTCTGTTGCATGTGCTAACCCTGCCCTCCACCCGGCCTGTTTGCAGTGATGTTGTATGGGTCCGGCCGGACCGTTGCCTATCCAGCCGGACTGTTTACAACAGGTACATTACCCCGGCCAAAAGCCCGGCCGGCCTGTTGCAAGCGGTGCATTGTTGCTAACGGTAGACCCGGACTACTCCGGCCGGAGGCGGCCCTACCGTTTGCAACGGTCGAAATGCACTCCGGCTGTACCGTTAACAGCGAGGTTTTCCACTGAATGGGCTCCGTGACGCGCTGTGACTCGGCGTTATCCCCGAGGACTTATCCAGTGACACTCGTAGCGCCGGCGAGGGCCAATCATGCACTGCGCACACTCACCGCCGAGTTGCTTTGAACTCTCGGGCACTTTCGTCATAAAACATTCACTATGGTGTGCTGCAGTACAGTAGAGTTATGTGTAGTCAATGTATGATATCCGAATTCCATTACTCATTGATTAAATAGACCCTGCAGACGCAGCGGAAGTGAGGTCCTGCATGATCGTGTCGGGGACGGTACGATGGCTATGGTATTTCCTCGATGCCCATGCGGCTTGCGCGCCGTTGAGGCCTTTATGATATGCATCCATGAAGCGGCGCGAGCGCGTGGCATATCTGGCCCATCGGCAGTGATCAGGTTCTGATCACGATCGCACATACACAGCCTACTCACCGTCGCATCGTCTCCAATGGGACCGATTCGAGTGCACTGAGCACGTTGTTGTGGAGATCCTCCTGCTTGGACGAGGGGGGAAACAACCGGTAAGTTCGTTTTGAATGACCCCAGCACTGCTCAATGAAATTGAGCTCGCAGTGGAATTTTGGAAGGAACAGGACTTCAACACCGCGTGCCTGGCAGGCCGACTCGAGCAAGCTTGACACAGTCTTAAAATCCGTCTCCTCAAAGAGCATCCGTCGGCAACAGCAATTTGTCGCCCCCGGTGCGCACTTGAAATTCTTGCACTCTGTGTGCTTTTTTGACATGTTCCCGTAGCCTCGCTCTTCAAGGATCACCGCCATCCCCTTGAAAGTTCCGGCACGTGCATGTCCATCCGGAAAATAAAAAGACTGTGGGACAATGTTTGTGCCACCCTTTGGTGTAAAATAGCCCGGTGCCATCTGCACGACAGTCTTGGTGGGCTTCCTATCGGTGCCGTAGATGATGTTGCCATTTGCGTCACGGGCACTGACCTCCACCCCCCAGTTCTTCCCCTCCTTCGGAATGTTCTTTGGCATCTTGCGTGCAGATGGCGCGTCCTCGGCTCGCTTGGTGTGGGTGCGTGCGTTATCGAAGACGAGCACATGGTGGTCATGCGGATAGTGCTTCTGGACAATGTCAATCGCCTTCTCCGCCTGGGCCTGGATTTCCTCATTCGTGAAATATCCATCACGCCCTGAACCTGCCTTGAAAAACACTCGCGCCTCCTCCGGGTTGTCCGATGAGTGATCGGGTGCACGCAGCCAACCATAATCCGCCGAGACAAAGTCAGCGACCATGAGGGATGCCCCCTCGCCTTTCTGATAAGGTTTGGCCTTTTCAGATTTGTGAACCCAACGCTTCTTTCGGCGATCATGTGCGTAGAACGTTGACTCGTCGTGGAACCAGACCACCGTCCGGCGGTTCTGAGGCAGGGGCCCCCTATCCTCCTCGCCATCAGGGCGCCAGTCCCGCATCTGTGGCTCCATCGCCTTCCATCTGGGCAGAAATGTCCCTTGTCGGTACGCAACAACATCGTCTCGCTCGTGCCCATCTGAGTACTGCCCCTTAGGCGTCACCTTCCAGCGATAACCAAGCCGCTTCATCCATCGCTGCGCAGTCGCAAGCGATATCGTCTTCTTCGTGTTCCACCGCTCCTTGACATCCGGACGATCCAGGTAATGTACGAGGTCTTCAGCTTTGACATACTCGCCAATCCCCTGGAGGTGCAGGAACAGCTCCTGACGGAAGTCTTCATCATCCAACTGACATCGTGCCCATGTCCCATACAGGTTGTGCGGTAGGCTGTTGCGATCACGAACATATGCCTGCGCTCGGCGTCGCACACACCGGGCATGCCACGGACCCAACCCCTCGCCCTTTGCGACCTGAAGCGATGCCGAGATCCAATGGGTCTGACCTGCTCGGTTGCCACAACGCAAGTTCGCCGAGGGCGTCGGATCCGTATAGATGCACAGAAGGCGGTGCATGCCCTCAAGACGTTCGCGCAGGACGCAATCGAGCTTCGCATCCTTGTAGCCATACCCACTTCGAGGTGGATGTAGCAGGACCTTGAGGTCGGCAAGTGCAGCCTTCGCGGCCTCAAGAGATGGAGCCTGACGGGCTTTCGGATCAACGTTAGGTTCCGGAATGCTGGGGCTGTGTGTTTGGGGAGATGGATTACCGCGGCCGGGGTCATCGAGTTCAAGGTCAGACTCTGCTTCTTCATCATCTCCTCGCCTCTGATCCTCCATGCCCAACTCAACATCATCCTCAGGCTCGGGGTCATCCTCATCATCCTCGGAGTCTCCGACCTGATGTGTCGAATCAGGTATGCTCACAAGGTCAGGTTCCAGCTCGCCCACAGACTCGAATACCTCGCTGAGATATGGAGCAGGCTCTGGCAACAACTCGGAGTCGATGTTCATTGGACATGGACTCGGAGACTCGGAAGGCAGTCTCTCAATACCACAGGACCCGGAAAAGGTATCCACAGCCTGCATGGCATCAGGACAACCCTCGGACAGACCATCAACGGGCTCAGAAGCGCAGCGAGAGCGTGGCGAGATCGGTGTGTGGCTGTCTGGGCGCGGGAAGAAGAGATCTGCGGTTACCTTCCACAGCTGAACACCGGGATCCAAGTTCGACGCGGAATCACTCGCGTCATCGACAGCATTGCGTGATGAAGTCGGGTCATGCATGGGTGTTTCGGAGGACTCTGGAGAGGTTCAAGGAACCTTGCTCGGAGGTGAGTCTGCGTCCGACTCGGAGGTCGCTTCTGATACGGATGCTGGCTCAGGAGACTGACTGCGACGGTTATGGAATTGTTGACAGATGGATCGTAACCCAGAGAATACAGGCCCCGCTGTTTGCGGCACCGGCTGAGAGGATACGTGCTCCTCGACACTAGCCTACTCGTCGCAATGGTCAATTGCCATGCAAGAGGTTCCGAAAACTTTGGTACTCACATTCTCTTTGTTTTGCCCACTTTCTGACTGACCCTGCTTCTTAGACTTCTTTCTCGGAATACCGAGGTTCGCGAATCGCCAGGCATGCTTTCGTTTAGGCATCGTAGGTGATGGTGCAACCGTAGGGACGGAACCACGTTCGGTATGCGGCGGGCGCCTACTCGCCGGATATGTTCTGCGGTCGTGTAAACTGCACTACACTAAGACAACACTGCGCGCGATGATTTCGTGAAAGAGTTCGTGTCCGGAGACCTCGATTGAAGATTTATTCGTTGTCATTTGAATGGTACAGTACGAGTACACAATCTAGTATGAATTCTTCACTTAATGGCCATATTTTGTCACACTTTGTAACGCTCGGCCATTTCCGTTGGATGGATCTGAATGAGGCCAACCTTAAGTACCTGAGCCTCCATCTTACCCTCCTCCTCTGCGTACCAAGATGCCCTCATGATCCTCATATAACATCCCGGGGCATTATCGCTTCAATATGGAGCAATGGTTAAGTACAAATTGCAGCCACCACCGCCGCGATATGTCTCGTCGGCTGTGAATAGTTTGAGGAAGAGAACATATCGGAATCATTCCGCGTGCGATGATGAGCCCTTAGCTCACCTACCCACCGAAAACGCCATTTACGGTCAATACAACAGCACACTAAGTCAGAACGGTCGACGCACTGTCCGTCCGTTCGAGGGAACCGCCCGATGTTCGAAGCTCAAGCGTCAATGTTCGGAACCCTTAGTGGCAGAGGCGAGCGGTTTAGAAGTGTCGCTACATTGGTAGGACTCCGGGGCAAGTACATGGCTACGTCAAACTAACTAGTGACGGCCTCGGCAACTCTCGTATCTATGTCCTCGACCTCCACACCCATGACCACCACCCCTACCCCTCACCAGGTGCTGGCAGGCCTATGTATAGAATACCTGTAGTTAGCGCAAAAGGGTGTATACATGAAAGGCCTGTACTTACTGGAGGGCGCCTTTCATACATGAGCCGCCACTCGCTCATGTATGAGCGAGGCGCCGCACTCACTACCTAAAGAGGCAGCTGCCCTTTGGGGACAGCTTAGGTCATCCGGCGCCGGGGAGAGCTCGCGGCGGCGGCCCTACCCTAAATAGGTCGTATTGCACACTCTTCCACTTTGGGTGCCGCTGCGGGCCCGGATCGGGTAATGCAATCGTGATTTGTGATCTGACGGTTTCTGGGCCTAGATACACTGCCGTTTATAGTGATTTATGCACCGTGCCTAGATACCCTGTATCGAGATCCAGCAGATGGACAGCATGTATGTCGTGCGCCACGACATACACCTAGTAGGAATACATTCATTGCAATGCCAATTGTGACTTACTGCTTCAACTTCAAGCCTTGATGCAGTTCGTGGACACTGTAAGTAAAGGGCCAAGGGATTAAGCGGCAGCCTTCCCGATTTGGTATGTTTGAGGCCGCGACAAATTATCCCGCTGTGACAAATGCGGTGGTCGTATAGTGCTTCATTATTCGTGCATAATATCGACATTGGGGAGTATACTAAGCACTATGTAATAGGCAGACAAGATCACCGTCATTCCCCTGTCCTTCACCTGCCTGTTCGTTACCCCGCAAGCTCAGCCTCGACGTCCTCCGCATGTTTCGTCCTGCAGTTGCGCTCCTCCACGCCCTCCACAACGTGTTCAGGGACTTGCAGCATCCCACAGCTGAGCCGCACGGAGGTCGAGCTCGCGCGCGTGGCGAGCAACTCCGTGTGCGGGACAACGAAGAGGTCGTGGATGGTGGGCATGTGCGTACCGCAGCAGCTGGGATGGCGGATAGTTTGGTGGCGGTCTTTGAGAAGAGGAGGAGGGGGCGTACGGGCTGCGGTCGATGCCATCGATGACGACGGTGTGCATGATGCTGCGTGTGTAGTCCGCAGGGAGGGTCTTCCCGATGTTGCGCCCGTTGTGAAGTGTCTCCTGATCGGGGCTGTTCTCGCTGTGCAGTTCTACCTCAACGTGCACGCTGCAGCCCTTCAAGTCGAGTCGGTTAGCTTCCTCCTTACACGGATGCAGTCCATGCTTACTATGCTGCGAGATGTCTCGATGTAAGTAGCTGGGCATTGGCCATGCCGACGCGCCATTCGCATGTGCTCATTGACGTGCCATCGGACGTACTTGTTGAGTCTTGATGTGTGATTCGGCGAGTGGCAAGGAAGGGACACGGGGAACAGGATAAGAGGCAAGAGGGTGCACCTGGGTAGAGGGTAGAAGGACGGATGTAGCACCTTGTAGATTGCACACGCAAGAGGTGAGTTTTGCGGGCGCCCCCGTGAATCGAACATTTGTGTCTATTTGTTTCCTAACCAAATTGGGCAAACCCGATGTGCTCGGACTGTTTCTGGCCAATCAGGACGCGAATAACGGTCCCCCCTAGAGCTGCAACATACCTACGATTCGCTTTCTGGACGTTATTAGAGCCAATCGAGCTAAACAGTCCATTGGTGCCCGGCCACCCAACATGAGATTCACTTATTGTTGCCCGGCCACCCGACGTCGGCCGACCGTGAGACTTTAGTGGGTATTCCCGAGTCGGCCGACGGCGAGGACGATTGAGTCAGCGCCCGCTCGGTCGACCACCTCGGAAGTATATGACTGACACAATTCCATGCGGGGCGGCCGACGTCACAGACTCTGACAATGTTTACCATGTCGGCCGACGTGAGACTCCGACAATGTTATCCGGTAGGCCGACGTGTGACATGAGCATTCTGTTCGGGCCGGCCTACAATCGTAATACCAGAGCGCAATTCACGTTGCTGTCGATTGGTAGTTAGCACGTCGGCCGATCGTCAAACAGTCCACTGAAGCACAGACGGCCGACACCATTGCCACCCGCTCGGCCGCCAACAAAATCTGTCATCGAGTCCCAGTCGGCCGCTGTGTGCCTTGTCCGGTACTACCTGGTGGGTTGTCATTCAGACACGATCCGGTCAACATGGACGGCCATCATGCCACTGTATCATCATCTACACGTCGGCCGTCTTGAGACTGCATCATCATGTACACGCCGGCCGGCATGAGACACTACGTTTGCACCACGTTGGCCGACGAGCCATCGGCTCGTTACGCCCGCCTCGGCCTGCTCTTTTCACGACCGTCCGGTCCGAGCCGGCCGAGGTTCTACCCTGCGCTAGATGTAGTGTCCATCATAACGTCTCTCTCACGGTTATCCGTGACAAACTGGCTGATCGGCTGACATGACAACAATGATTCCACTTGTAGGCTGCGACACACCGGCTCCCATGCCATTGCCCGCCCCTTTTTCCGGAATTCCTCCAGTGATCCACATTCTCACTGGACCTCTCGAATCCGGCAGCTTCGTGGTCAAATTCCTGATGGCACCACATTCCACATGTATTTGATCGTAACTTCTAGCCAAAATGAAACTACAACATGTCTACAACATGTCCTACTCCTTGTCCGCCGTCCCGTAGTATTTCGCCATCTTTGCGAGAATCTCGCCACCCCGCCTGTTGGCCCGCTGCAGCTCGCGTAAAGCCTCCAATCGCGCACGGAGGACCGCGCCTTGCTGAATGTCGTGTTCCACCATTCGAGGCACGGGCGCGTCATAGCGGGGGCCCTTCACGAACTCGCCCTCAACTGAGGAGCGAAGTCAAATGCGAAGCATTTTAACAACATGAAAGATCTTACACTGAGATTCCTCGGTGGACGCCACGGTGGAGCGCCAAGGTCCAGGCACCCCTCGCACAAAAGGAGATCGGCCTTTGAACTCGTCGTTCATGCGGAAGCGAAGACCCGCTCCTGTACAAAATGTCATTGTTAGCTTCATGAGCGTAGACGAGGCACCAAAACGGGGACTACCATACGGCTCGGCGTCCGACTTCGGGCGCGATGGTCCCGGCACCCCTCGCGAGAACGGATTCGGGTTCGTAGACTCATCGTTGAAGCCGAAGAGAAGATCCTTTCCTGTAAATCAGATCATTGTTAGCATCATGAACATGGTCAGGGCATCTAACGAGGGACTACCATGCAGCTGGGCGTTCGACTTCGGGCGCGATGGTCCCGGCACCCCTCCCAAGAACGAATTTGGATTTGTAGACTTCTTGGGGACTTCGAATACAGGACGATTTCCTGTCAAACATGTCCTTGTCAGTTTTATGAACATAGACAGGTCATCAAACAAGGCACCACCATGCGGCTGACCGTCCGCTGTCAGACATCCGACATCGACCGCCCGACTTCGGACGCCCGACTTCGGACGCCCGACTTCGGACGCCCGACTTCGGACGCCCGACTTCGGACGCCCGCGGTCGGACGCCCGCGGTCGGACGCCCGCGGTCGGACTTCCGACCTGGGACGCATAAAAAGGTCACCGTGACAACTCACCTTTCTTTCGTGCAATCGGCTTTGCGATGTCTGGCAGACCTCGCCAGTTCTGCCTATCCTCCGTTGCGGGTAGACCCCGTCGCTCTTCAACCAGTGACCTTTCCAGGCTGACAGGACTCCCGAGGACTGGTCGCAACGGGGTCGTTGGCGCCGTATCGTCGGCAATGATTGCGTTCGGCGTGGTCTTTGGAACCGCCATGGAGGGCCTGATGGGTGTTCCCGTCTCCAGATCGGAATCAGTCTCATCAGTGGATGAGACATCGATCGGGGTTGCACTCCGGTAAGGGGGAGACTCTGGACCCTCCAGCGAACTCCCATGCGGCGGCGGAGTCTGTATTGCCCGCCCAGCCAACACATTGACTGGACCGTCTTCCACACCGTCGTCCACCTCAGATTCAGTATCGTCGTCGCTTGAGATCTCTATCGGCATAGGGGATTGGCGTCCGACGGCCATAATCGACGGTCCCTGCACTCCGCCCACACTTGAGCCACCAGCCGACAATCCCACTCCTTCCGCCAAGCCTACGGGTGCCGATGCGGTCTTGCTGCGTGATCGTCTCGGCGGGATAAACACAACGGTCTCCAAGCCGTCGTCATCAGACTCCACGTCCGACACCGGGAGCGGGCCGATAAGTCGGGTACCACTGACGGAAGTGGTGCTGCTTGCATGCGTTGTGGGTAAGTCGAACTGTCTAGGGCAGAGCACGGGTATACCCGGGGGTATCCCGAGGTAGACCCGTACCCTTACCCGGCAGGGGTACGGACCCGCCACAGCGGGTACGGGTGGCAGACGGGTCGACGCGGGTCATGTGCGGGTCGCGGGTATGTCGCAGGTATAGCACATGAATTCGTCGAATCAGCTACTACATGATGTTTTGTACATAACACTGTCCCACCCTAGCTACTCTGCACCATCATCAGCCTCGGCGGCGACCGCGCGCACGTCATCGTCCTCAACAAGGCCAAGTCGGCACCAATCACCAAGGCACAAGAGTGCCCGGATCGATTGCGACGACATGCCGTTGCGGATGTGCGGGAGAATGAGACGGCCGCGACTAAACACGCGTTCAACGTCGGCAGACGTCGCTGTACCAGATACCATAAGTAATGCACGAAAACTGATTAGAGTAGATAATTGGTCATACCAGGGATTGTAAGGTAGCTGATGGCCATGCGCGAGAGGTTCGGGTACTTCGCGCGTCGCTCATACCACCACGCGACAGGGTCGGCGGCCTTCTCGACGTCGTCCGCAAGGTACGTGTCCAGCTCATTAGCGATCTTGGTGGG
Organism: Fomitopsis serialis; assembly: GCF_022376445.1. Classification (NCBI taxonomy): domain Eukaryota; kingdom Fungi; phylum Basidiomycota; class Agaricomycetes; order Polyporales; family Fomitopsidaceae; genus Fomitopsis; species Fomitopsis serialis. Next base: position 46,175 of record NW_025955188.1, on the reverse strand, counting down.
CTTCGGCGGCGCGAGAGCTGGGATGTTGTCGAACAAGTTCTTCGACTGATATCGCGTGGAATAGAGACATATGAGCCACTAAACATGTAGCAAAAACCAGTCACGTACCTTCTTTTTACCACCGTGTGTCCCGCCGTCCTCGTCCTCGCTCGTGCTACTAGCAGCCTCCTGTTCGCCGTGACGCGACAGCCAATCGGCGTACTCATCGCGGACGGCCGTTTCTGCGGCGCGAATCCAGTCTCCTGGCCATTTTGCTGTCTCGAAGTACCTGAGCTTGTAACGAGGGTGTAGGACTGGGGACACAGTCAGCGCAAGTATCACGAATACAATGGCACTTACTCATTGTGATGCGGTATGCATTAGACTCGTCGGTCTTGCTGTAATAACGATTAAGGGTCTTCTTTGCCAGAGCAACGGCGGCGCGAATGGAAGGGTAGACGTCTGGCTTGCGTGAGGAATCTGTCAGGTGCTCGTCGAGAACATCCATGACCGGAATGACCATTGCGAGGTTGGGGACATCGCGCGAGAAGAACAATGTGGCGTCTGAAAAGAACTGCGGGCGAGTGAGGTGTCACATGAGTGACACGTGAGTGGCTACAGTCATGGCGCACGCACCTTGAGTATGCCACACAACTGCACCGAGATCTTCCACTCCTCGTCGCTCAACTCGAACTTTCGTAGGTCCATGGACCGGTCACTGGTAAGTCGGTCAATTGCAGCTCGGTATTTGATTGCGAAGCTAAGCATTCCATAAGTGGAATTCCAGCGAGTGCGAACGTCGCGCGGCATGTTATCTTGTGGAAGATTCAGTAGCTCGACGGTTCGGTACCAGGCGGGGAGGAGTTTGGTTGTCGAATTGATGACGGCGAATGCGAACTTTCGCAGCTAGGTGACAGTGAGTAACTCGGCTTCTCTGTCCAGTAAGCACTTACTTTGGCTAGCGCGAACTTTGCTGGCCGTGTCGTCGCATCCAGCTCGGCAACTTCTTCCTCAGTCAGCTCCTCGCGCTCGTCAACCCATCCTTCCACATTATCATCATCGAGCTCAGAGACATCCCACTCCTCGATCCCGTCATCATCATCAAGATCGATCTCCTCACTGGCGAGGCCTCGCAGCGCTTCCTCAGCAGCATCAAGCGCATCGTGGTCGGCGTTCTTCTTGCGGCGCGCGGTATCAAACTGCCGAAGGAGTGTCTTGACGATGAGATTCAGGGTATGGTCAAAGCAACGTGCATGTGCGGCTTGCCCACGAAACGACTCGAGAAGCTCGACAAGCTCGTCGATCATAACGTCGTTTGCAGACGCGTTATCGGCGGTGATCGCTAAGACCTGACGAATGTGGTGAGTGGCAGACACTATGGACAAACAATGCTCACTTTACCTTCGCATTGATATCCAGGCCATTGACGAGATCAGCAAATGTCTTCGCAAGGTTCAGGCCCGAGTGCGAGGTTGCTAGCTCGACAACATCGAGCGTCATCCGCATGGGCACGCCGTCTTGCTCGAAGTGGACGGAGAAAGCAACCATTGCTTTGTGATTGGGCGATGTCCAGCAGTCGGTGGTAAAGTTTAACTCGCCGTTGTACTCCTGGATGCCGCGTAAGGTACGTCATCTTGTAATCAAAGAGACTAACCTTTAGCATCTTCCCAATGCGAGTGCGAGTGCGTGCGAAGACCTTCTGAACATCGCGTCCGACGGTCCACCGAGAAGGAATCCAGTACTCGGGTCGCCCCGTCTTCATCAGGCTCTGAAACGCACGGTCTTCGACGATCGCAAACGGCCGGTTGCTTTCTGCAACCCAACGAACAATCTCCGCCCTGGTACGTATTATTAATCTATGATCTATCACTGGACTCATGGATGTGATGCAGTCACATACCTTGTCTCTGCGCGTGTATGTTGCCGCACCGAGTAGGTAACTTTCCCTTTTCCGGTACGTGTAAATGACATCGTCAGATCCCCAGATCGTAGATATTTCTTCACGCCCTCGCGCGCCTTTGATGCGGACCCAGCGCTGTCAGCACAGCCCATCGCTTCTTCGCCGAAGCACACCTTGACGTGCTTGCGAAGGTTACCAGTTGAGTGCCTATCCTTCTTATCCAGCCAACGTTTAATCGAAACATCGCAGCCTCGGTTCGCACAGTGGAATACATGGGCGCGTCTGCCCTTGTCCTCATCAATGGTGACCTCGGCCTTGTAGAATGCGTAGACGGGGGATGTCCATTCCTTGCTTAGGCGCGCTGGGAATGGGCGAGTAGTAAGTACAATGTTTGTTGCAATGCTATTCACTTACCGAGTTCCTCCTCAGGTCCCTCCTGATTCGGATTCCGTGTCACCTTCTTCGTGTTGCCGTGTACATCGACCTCGATAATCTCGTCGGTCTCGCTCCAGTCGTCTTCATCGGCTATATCGCAGACACTTGTGCGTCGGCTGGGTTGTGTAGGTGCTTGATGACTCTCGGAAGCTTTGTCAGTTGCTGACGACTTCTCTGCAGGTGCTGCTGGTTCCTCGAGCGAGTCGAGCCCATTGCTGATGCGTGGCTCTCGCCTGGCAGAGGGTGCCGAAGGCTTCTTCGACTTCTGTGGAGGCTTCTCGGCCTCAGCTGCGCGGAGCTTTGCTGTTGGGATGCGCATGCGTTTCCCCATATTGGGGGATATCTCCGAGCTTTCGGCAGGACGTTTTAAAGACATGAGGACCGTGACAATCTGATAGAAGCGAGAAGCTTTGTTGCACAGCTATGACAATTATATGGGAACTTCGTGTTTGTGGCACAGTTATGTGCTATGTAGGTTAAATGATAAGGTTCCTTGCCACTCGGAGGCTGCCGCGAGCTCGCGCAGACGCTTCGTGCCCACGGGTACCAGTACGGGTATGCGGGTCAATGAAATGAGACCCCTACCCTTACCCGCGATGTACCCCTACCCTGTACCCTGGCGGGTTTTCGGTACCCCTGCTCTGCCCTAGAACTGTCCGTCGGGTTCGGAGTCGCTGGAAATGGGAATGGGCGAAACCTTCCGGCCGCGGGTTCGAATCGTCTGTGCCCGGCGGTTCGCCGGGGGCTGGGGCATCACAAACTGTCGAGGAGGAGTCAACGGCACAGCCCGTTCATCCTCAGAGATCACCATAGCATCCTTCCCGGACCCCGTATCCACCCCGGTTGTTACTGGTATACCATCCGGGGTTGTGTCCTGTACCTAGCTGTCAGCCCCGAGTAATTATGTCTAGTGGGTCCTGCTCACCATGGCGTCCGCATCGCGCTTGGGCTCAATCGTCCTGGCCCTAGTGGGTATGACAAACGGCACTAGAATACATATTACAAGTCAGTATTTGCTCCACAACCTGCACCAATGACCATGCGACGCACCTATCACATCATCCCCATCGCTGTCGTCCTGAATAGGTTCGCCCGATGAGTGTGCCGTGCCTAAGCTATAGGCAAGAGAAACTCACCGAATCCGTGACGTCCGGGTCCTGGAGCTGTTCCGCCGGGCGAGCACACTGCTCCGCATCGCCCGAGTGCCCATCCGCTGGCGCGGGTGAACCAGACGATCCTGCGCACCGAGCCGTTAGTGGCAGCTCGCATGTGCATGTAGCACTGGTACATACCGTCTCTTTTCTTCATTCTTGCGATCACCGAGGTCGACATGGTGGTGGTAATTGATAGACCTTGGTTCAGATCTCATCAGTGAGATCGATCGGATGGCCCGCGGCGCGGCTCAGCCACAGACCACGTGTTTGTGGCTGCATTCCCACCGTCGGCTGCTGGCGCTCGGCGCTTACGCGTGGCTCTTGAACTTCATCTGCATCTCCCGCTCTTCTCTCTGTCCTCGCCGCTGAATCGCTTTCCCTCACCGCTCGTTTATCATGGCGTCAACAAGCATCCCCGGTCCTACCGAAGACGGCCCGAAGATGGTGACGGAAGCCCAGTTCAAAGGCCTGATGACCTTCTGGGAGGGCAAAATCGCGGGAGTGGTGCAAAGATGGCGGAGTACGGCACCGGCCGAAACAAAGGAAATCAAGAAATTAGTGAGTGTCTGTCTGTTCAACCATAGCGCCAATGCTCACCTTCGGGTCTTGCAACAGTGGAAGAAGCTTCACAAATGGGTGGTGAGTTTGTCGTGTGATTCATGGTGTCCGCGTGTTCTCACAGGTCGGCCAGACCGAGGCGAGCTCTGCCGCGGTCATCGCGGACGGTAACCAGTGGGAGGTGTACGTGCCGCCGTTGGTGATATCCGCCATGGAGGAAATGGCAGCTCCGGCGGATATTGACCTGTATCGACGGTTTGCCCGGATCAAGCAGAACGACCCAAGAATAGCGGCAAACGATTGGTTTACGGGGTCCCACGAGCTTCCTCCCGATGACAGCGAGCCGTCGCTTGTCCCGCCCATTCCCGCCGCTCCCCGCCCGCACCCGGGTGTCGCTTTCGCCCTCCCGCAGCACGATGGCGACGACATGGAGGTCGATGAGTCGGGCGAGCCGGAAATCAGCCCAAGGCCCACCTTGCCCCTCCCTCGTCCCCACACGAAGCCCGCGAAGACGGCGGCAAACCCGTCCAAACCCGCCATCCACGGTGCCGGTGCGGCGAAGAACACCAAGACGAGCGCGTCGATCAAAGGGAAGGGCAAGGAGCGGGCCATCACCATCGACTCCGATGCGGACGACGACCGGGAGCCTCAGCAGGTGGTCCCGAAGGCGAAAAAGGCCCCAAACAGCAGACCGCAGCCAAAGAGGCGGGTGGTCAGTGTCCCCGAGGTGGAAGTTGACAACGAGCCGGAACCAGCCTTGCCGAAGAAGCACACGATGGCCGCCACCAACGCGAAGGGAAAGAAGCGAGCGGTCAGTATCGCCGAAGAGGAAGAGGACGACGAGCCCGAACCGGCTGTGCCGAAGAAGACGACGATGGCGGCCAGCAAAGGGAAAGGAAAACAGCGAGCTGAGAGTGCGGTCGCGGAAGATCAAGGCGAACAGGCCCCACAGAGTAAGTCGCAAGTCCCCTATGTCTAACGTTCATCATTAAGATGTTCGGCAGGTGGTGTCAAGGTTCGGCCCATCCTCAAGAAGGCAGTGTCGGAGATACCGTCCGAATCCGAGCCGGATGTGACTCCAGGCATGGACCTCGAGGACCGCATCGAAAGCGCCCTCGAAGTCGACGATTACCGCACCCTCGTGAAGATTTGCAAAGCCGAGCGCGCCCGGTTGAAATTGGCGGCGTTCGATTGGGCGGGCTCGAAAAACAAACGTCGCGAGAATTGGATTCGCGTGATGGTAGGTAATGTATCTCTGTTATCCGCCCACTCATCTCAATGTGTTTGCAGGACACGAAGTGCCAGCGGTGCCATTCAATGCACTGCTGGGTATCGAGTGACCCCAGGAAGGCGGCTACGACTTGCGACGAGTGCTTCCGGAAGCATAAGCCCTGTGTCGCCTTCGACGCGGACGTCCCAGATGAGACGGAGGACGGGAAGTCCGCTCACGATCACGCACTCCGTCGGCGGTGAAGGCGAACCCTCGGAAGCGAGCCCGATCTGTGTCCGTGGCGTCAGTGGCGACGGTGCCCCCCGACACTGACCCTGATGGCGGGGCGGACTCCGACACAGCGTCCGTCGCAAGCACGTCTTCCCGAAGAAGCACGCGCATAACCCGCCGCCCGTCAAAGCGGCCCCGCATCGTGTCCGAGCCCGTGAAGCAGACGCGCGGAAGGTCGAAGAGCAAGCAGAGGGAGGTAACAGTAGAATTCGACCAGGCTGATCTTCCGAGCAGGAGGTCCCCGAGTCATTCCGCTGGACCATCAAACAGTGGAACCCAAGGGGAGCGACCGCGGGTAGTGCCGGCCTACATCGGTGTACCTCCAAATCGTGAGTCCCTTGCATTTGATGCTTTTGATCTCGGCTGACAACACCTAGGATTTGGGTCCGGGAGTTCGTTGGAGCAACATGAGGAATTTGTGGTGCTGGAATCGTCGAGTGCCATCTCGCGGGAGCTCCACAACTTGCGACAGGAGAACGTTGAGCTCCGACACAAGTACGATGAGCTCCGGCGTGACTTCGACGACTTGTGCGCACACCTCGGTGTCGGTGGTAGGTGTTCCCCGATCACCAGTAGCGACTAACTCACCATTCTGTTCCAGACTGGGTCCAACGGGACCGTATGTCGGATGGTGTTGGGGGCCCATCTAGCGCGTCCGGATCTGGTAGCCATCAGGATCCCCAGCGGGTCGAGGCGAGGTTTGATCCCGAGCCATTGCCGGGCGTGCCGCCAATCCGCACCACCATCGACAATGACGTTGACATGGACGAGGAGCCGGTGGCTCCCAAGGCCATCAGGCTCTCCATGCAACCCGACGACGCCGTGGCCGAGGAGCTCGACATGGGTGTGGAGGAGGAGCCGAAGTTGGCCGGTGCTTCTGGTAGCAGTCCGCTGGCGATCGACAACGACGCCGATATGGATGAGGTCCAGCCGGGTCCCGGCGCCATCACCCTATCCGGCCAGACGAACGAGGCCGAGGCGGACGGTGTCGACATGCGGTCGGCGGAGGCATCGAAGATGGGAGAGGGTTCTCCGAACAGTCCCTCGCGGGGTTTGACTCCGTATGTAGTGACGGCCACTCCCCCGGGCACTGGCCCGAGAGCCCCAAGGTCTCCCGCGCGACCACAAAGTCGCCGGGCCTGGCGGAGGCCAACGAGGATCGGACGGATGAGGTCCTCAAAGACGATCAATCGTGCCCGGGAGCGGGATCGGAGGTGGTTAATCGGTCCATGGCAGGAGACGGTGTCAGCACCAGTCCACCCCCGGAACCGTCCGAGGCACCTCCCCCGCTTCCCGCTGGGCCCGGCGACGTCTCGGGCTGCACACCGAGTCGCGAAACCAGTGTAGACGATGGGGCACAAGCTTATCCTGATCCGATGACGAACAGCTCGCAAAGAACTGTGCCCGAATCGACACAAGAATCCATCGCCGCAACGCCTGATGCTCAGGCCACAATTGACGACACATCAGGTTCAATGCATGTAACGTCCGCAACCTTAGGTGCCAAGCCTGCCGAGGCGTCGGATGCGGTGAGTTGTCCGCATTTGGATGTCGCCACAGGCACTGACGACGGATTGCAGGCGGGTGCATCGCCTGACCATGGCGATAGCGACGGGGCATCGCATTCAATGTGTTTGCCTCAGAATATAAACCCTCAGGTCAACGTCAACAGCGTCGCACAGCTGAACACACGGGAGGAAGGTAGCGGTGGGGAATACCATCGCCGTTCGGCCCCGCGGAGAATCGAATAGCAACGCGCCTCAGCTTCGCGACTCACCCCCGCTCCCAAGGTGGACAACATTGAACGACGACGGTGTGGAATTGGGGAGTGAAAAGGACGATGTGCATCCAGCGGGTACGGGCGCCGAGCATTTGTAGACTTACGATTGTAAAGTAGCATGTCATTTTGATGAGAATAATGACAGACAGGTTTATACGAGTGGGGTATGGAAGACATTCATGTAAGATGGCCGAGTGTAGGCTGCCCAGCTATTCACAATGACTGCCCGAGCTCCGACGCCCGAGGTCGGACGCCCGAGGTCGGACGCCGAGGTCGGACGCCCGCTGTCGGACGCCTGAGGTCGGACGCCCGCTGTCGGACGCCCGCTGTCGGACGCCCGCTGTCGGACGCCGATAGATCGTGCTCACTGGCTGGTGGCATATTGTATGACTTAATGTTGATATGGAAATCCAATCTGATTGGTCAGATTCATCGGACGATCAAGGCACGGATGTGCTAGATCTGACCACGTGAGACTGGTTGCTTTCCTACCCAAGCTATTTGTAATACATGCGGCTCTTGTCCGCAACTCCATTCCACTCATTGACGACACATTCCACCTCCGCTCCGTCAATTTCTGCCACATCCGTACCATGACATCAAAAACCTCTCCTCATTGAACCATGCTGGTCGCCCTCAAGCTGCTGACCCACTGGACGGGTTTGAAGGTGCCATGGAAGTCAATGGTGTGCTTTATATGTATGGCACCCAAATCGAGAAGGGGTAAGGGAATCCAAAGATCCCCGTTTTCAGGATGGCATACAATGCGGCAGCTTGTAAGACACTGCTTAGTTTATTGAGACATGCATTGATATGTCGTTTTTGACTTTCAGTGGAAGGCCGTGGAATCTCTCACTGTAATTTTCAATTTTTCACACCAGTTCCAATTGCTGATAGTGACTCCAGTTCAACATCACGGATATCTTGCGATCGGCGACCGATAGGATTGGTTGGTGTATGTGCCTCCCATTGCCATTTCCGCCATGGAAGAACTTGCGAGCATGTGTCGGGCGATTACAAGAGACGGATGGACCGCATTACAGTGGATGACCCAAGGGTGTTCGGAAGCGGATGGTATTGTGCGACCCCGCCGCCGGGCATGTCCCACATGGCCCGGTCATCGATATGGCTGCGCCCTCTGCGTCTTCAGAGCCGGGTGCGGCCCTCAAGGTGCCCCCGACCATGGGTCATGCTCTTAGCGGAGCAGGGCAATCCGCGACGGCCTCAGGGCCTGCCCATGGAGTTTCCTTCGTGCTCCCTCACATCGGCCTTGTTGCAATGGACGAAAATCAATCGAAGGAACTTGATGTTCGCCCGACACCTGGTCATTGGGGCGGAATGGGCAGGGTCGTCAATGACACCACACTGGGAGTACCTGCAGGAATCGGAGAATGACGCGGACCATGATGTGAGTAATTGGAACAATGGATCGGTCGATGATATTAACTGGGGAACAGCAGGCGGACAGCATCGATACCAGCGAGGAAGTGGACGATTGGAGGAGCTCGTGATTCCGAAGGCTGGGAAGGCAAAGGGTCGGCGTCGGGCGGAGGCCTGCAATCCATTGATGACGATAATGAGTTGCATGGCCCTCGTGTTCCGAGCGAGCGTGTTGCGAATGGTCAGCAGCCGAAAGGAAAGCAGCGGGTTCAGGCTTCGATGGCGAGCTCCTCAGGCCCTAACAATGCAAGCGCAGATGGGTGCCTGCTACATTGGAGCGCTCCCGCGAGTAGGTCACCTCGGGTATAGTCAATTGCCGATCGACTCATTTGAATGGGTTCACAGGGCATGGTCTTCGCCTGATATGAAAGTGTACAGGGAGTCGAGCTGTTCGAACCGCGGCCGATGTCTCGCGCGAAGTGCATGACCTTCGGCAGGAGAACACAAGCTTCATGCTATGCACGACAAGCTTCGTCTCGATTTGGGGGCACTGCGACAGCGTCTCATGACAGGGAGGCAGTCGGATGGATGCCGTGAACATGGTACGATAGTTAATGGGTCAACATTTCGCGATTGTTTGTCCATGTACGGGTGCGGACTAATGTCATGATTGTTTGCCGAAGCTTGATACATGATGATTACACTTAATGACATCGCCTCTTCTTGCTCAATCCTCATCCCTTGCCCACGGTCCGGCATGGGGTGTCCGACATCGGGCGTCCGAAAGCGGGCTCCGATATCACATTGCCGCCCGCCGGTGTACACGATCGCTTTCGTGCCATATGACGGATACAGAGTTGTCATACATGATTCGACTTGTCTGGCCATTTGGAACTGCATGTATACAGGCCAGTGAGTTCAACTACACAAGGCTGTGAAAACATCCTACACATGCAAGCAGGCTTGATTATTCATTGTCACATGTCATCTAAGCTACGGAACTCTGTGTAGTCATGGGCAAATACTCCGTATCTTCCATGACAGGGTGCTCAGCCTCCCTTGCATACCAGTCGTCTAGGTTGCGCTCATTCGCCGCCAACGCCGAATCCCAGAACCGAATCTCCGCCGAGATGTACTCCTCCATGTATTCGAAGTTCGCCTGTAGTGCGGTGACACACTCACGGAGAAACTCGATCTCCTCCTCTGCTGTCAACACTTTGTGCATCGTGCCGCCCTCCCCTCGCTGCCCGTAGCCTGGGGGACTCTGTGGAACATGCATTACGAGGGCGGGAGCGTCGCAGGTTAAGCCGGTACGGGCGCGCCCAATGACCTATCGGGAGCAACATTAAAGGCGATTCCACTGGGAGTACAGAACGAACTTGCCTCCTGGTGTACCGGTTCTCCGCCCGATCCCTCGCAGTGTGGTCCCCCTCGCATTCCGCAATTTGCACCTCCAACATCTCGTTGATTGCGTCACTCGGGCTGGCCTCCGCTTCAAGCGTGTCACGAACTTCCGTACGAAATGCGGAAAGTGATACACCATCCGGAGGCAAAAGTGCCGTGCCTATTTAGTTTGTAAGGATGGAAATCGGTCCACAATCGCCCACACATACCTTCTCGACCGCGTGCTTCGCGGATGTCCATTGCGACATCCGGTGGGACCTGGATAAGTTGATCGGGCTCTCGGATCGCTTTGGGGACCACTATATCACCCAAACGCGACAGCGCTGCTTTGCCCGATTCCTCCCGGCCACCCACAATATCCCAAAAGCGGGCCATCGCGTCCGTATGCCCAGGGCCATCTGCGTGTTCTCGTCGGAAAGCCGCTTGAGCCCAGTCACGAGCGCGGCCATGCACTGAAGAAATAGAACATCAGTGGCCTATACCATGCTGGACGCAGTGTCATGGATTACCATTGATTTCACGAGCTCGTCGTCCATTTGGGGTGTGCTTCCGTCGGCTTTACTACCGACTGCTGCTCCCTTTACAGACGGAGCGCGTAGTGTAGCAGAGATCATCGTAGTCTTGCGCGGTGGGGACAGCCATAGCAACAATGTTAAAGGGTGACGAGGAATCTGAGTGGGATGTGAGATGAGAGGAGATAGCAGGGCTCATGATGAACCTGCGATCACGCCTTTGTGGCTGCTTTCCCACACCCGCCAAGACCACGTGCATGAGGAACCACTGCCGTCCGACATTGGACGCCCGACATGGACGCCCGACATCGGACGCCCGACATCGGACGCCCGACATCGGAAGCCCGACATCGGGTCCTGGCTTGGGCCGTGCGGATACCTCCTTCCCTCCATTCTGTTACTCTGTACACCTTTCTTTATGTCGATGTGTTGGTCGGCTAATCATCATTATCTATATGAGGCAAACATGCATAGGCAGAACAATCTTCGAGGGCACTTGGAGTATTAATCGTCATCCTCGGACTCGACCTCGACCTCCTCCTCGTCCTCTCCTCCTCCTCCTCGACCTCGACTTCTTCGTCGCCCTCCTGTCTCGTCCTCTTCCTCCTCGTCCCGATGCTGCCTCCACCCGTCGTCGCCGCCATCGCTGCCCTCAAGGCCCTGGCCATCGCCTTCATCGTCCTCGGGATTGTCGTCGCTGCCATCGGCCTCGTCACGGTCCCCTCCGCAGCCACAAGAAGGCCTCGGGAGTTTCGATCATCTCCGGTGAAGACGCGCGTGAGCGACCGCGTTCGCCTCGCTGCGCTGCACAAGCTGATCGATCTGGACCCGGAACTTGGGGTCATAAATGCTCCCACTCTCCTTACCTCCATTCACACCACCGACGAATGCCCAACCATGCCGCCGCCACGTCGGTTTGGACGGATCCACGCAGCCTCCGTGCCAACGATGGCAACACCGTAAGGGAAGTCGGCCTGTGTTGGAGGAATGTCGACGGCGATGCGCATGAGGTAACCCTTCAGCTGAGTCATGATGGCTTTGCGATGGGCCGCTGTCGGTGTCTTCTCGCCCTCGTCGAGCGAGCCTATTTCAACGACGAGGCGCGGTAGCTCGGCCTTCAGTTCGTTCGTACCGATCTCGAGACCGTAGTATGACGCGACGACAAAGTCTGGCAGCTTCGTGCCGCTCTTCTGCCGCTTAAAGACCAGTCCTCCTGCAGCCGGTGAGTTCGGATGCCAAGTAAGGGAACGACCGACCAGTACCAGTGTAGTCAGTGTCACGGGTGCACCGTGGCTGAGGATTGGCCAGCAATGGCCAGCTCCTCATTGCCCCGGCGGCGATGAAGAACGGTAAGAACGTCCTGACCTGGAACGGACGGGCGAAGCGGTTCTTGCGGCTTGACCATGTCGTGCCGGAAACGCACGGAGAGGTACTTGTTCCAGGCTCCGTAGGTGGAGTACTGGCTCGACGTAGGACATGTGCGCCAGTGGTTGAATATCTGTCGGAGGCGATCATCGAGGTCGACGTGTCCATCAAAGGAAACCTACAGGGTGTTAGTGTTCTTGCCCGCATGCGTCCGATGCATCACTGCTCACCTTGCTCATGTTCGTCGATGCTGCACGAGTGTTGCACGTCGGCTGCTGCTTTAACAACAATGCGCAGATTCTTATATATGGATGACATCGGGCTTGCTCATCACCCGGGGGTGTGTATTTCGTTGTATGGTGCTCCAAACATGGGAGTACGAATGCAATGTCTATCGGCCAATGGTTTGTCTCCGAAGCAGTCCGCGGATCGACAGCATATCATGGATGTTTGCCTGACTCATGCAGAACACAACACTTGGGGTTCGGACAACGTTATCCGGCTTCAGAAAACGGGCAAGAGACATGCTGAGTGAATACAATGACTCATTGCCGTGGTTTGTCTCTCATGCCATGCGGAGTCCACACCCAAGTTCCGGACAGAGAATCACTTATCACTGTGTTCGCAATAGAGACATATCATCGCCATCGGAAGCTCAGTGAAAGTTCCCGCCTTTTGTCCGCTGTGTTGCGGAGCATACCTCACATGTCCGAACTCAGTTAGGCATGTGCTACCGAACGCTCATCAACTCAGGCCCCCGGGTTATCGGAACACGGCAGAAGAATACAGGATCCTTGACATTGTCTGTGAAAGCCTCGCTCACACGCCCGAAGGCAGTCTGACATCTGCCACCGAACGCCTACTGCCGCAGGCCCCACGATATCGGAACACGGGAGAAGAACACAGCGTGGGCATTAGTCACGTGATTGTCTCAGGCACAGTGTCAGGGCATCATATTATCGATCCCGACTGCATCTTATCTGTTAACGGCAATCGTACAAGCAGCAGCCACACAGAACCAAGTGAGTTCCATGACACACTGGCAAGCGTTCACATCGACTGACTTATCCATCCCCAGGATGGGCATGATTGGGGGCTACATACTGCCCGAGCGCAGTGTCCACAATTTCTGGGTGAAGAAGTGGGGTGAACATCACCCCGAGGATGCCTTGGAGGACGGAGAGCCCGGAGCCGACGATGACGTCTCGCACGACATCGTCTACTTAATCGATTGGGTGCGCTCGCTCCCCGAGACTCACCGTGTTGCGCCTGTGAGCTGTGCGTAGTCTGACCAATTTTTGGATGTGTTGTTGACACCCCCCTGATAATTTAGGGCTCATCGGCAAGCGCGGCCTCACCGCCGTGATTATTACGGCATGGGAGGATCAGAAGCGACACTTCCGTCGCATCCTCGAAGACAAAGCGCAGGAACGGCTGCGGGACACATTTGTCCAGACTGCCAATGAGGCCGCTGGGCACGATGTATTCGTCGTGAACGAGTTGACGTACTTCAGTATGTCCGAACAATATCTTGTCCTTCCCCTCGCGATGTGAGTCCCGTCTGCCATGGTGTGATCGCTCCGAGTTATTGACATGCAATTTAACAGGTGCTTTGAGCGTCCGGGAGCCGCACGCACCCTTCCCATCCAGAGTGCCCACGAGAGCAATGGGGCCCGCAGCCGTACCCGCGATATGCCACGGGTCGGTTGAGCAGTATATATTAGTTTTCCGCCATGTTGTACCCTCTACGCGTTGTACGATATAGAACACTGTGCGATGGAATGATGATTGGTCCGCCAGTGGCAAAGTGATGAATGCATTGATGCCGGATAATTGTAGGAATGCAAGGAAAGAAATCTCATGGGTGATGCACAGTAAGAGCAGGTGTCCCGTGGGAGACGCCCGATATCGGACGCCAGAAGTCGGACGCCCGAGGTCGGACGCCCGAGGTCGGACGCCCGAGGTCGGGCGTCCGAGGTCGGGCGTCCGAGGTCGGGCGTCCGAGGTCGGTGCCGAGGTCGGATGACCGAGGTCGGATGGATGACCAAGGTCGGATGACCAAGGTTGGATGACCGAAGTCGCATACTGAGTGAACATTTAGTGAACAGTGAACAGAGTATGCCATTAACGTCTATTCTCTGCTGTACAAGCATGCGTACATATGTTATGACATACGTACATGGACATTCTACCGCCGGCGAATTCTTTTCGTAGGCCGAGGCTCCGCCTTCGGTGAGCCATGTCCCTCTTTACGCCCACGCTTCCTCATCCTTGCGCCAATTGCAGAGGCATCCGAACCGGTCCCCGGCGGATGCATCAGTCGCTTCGTCCGCTCAGGAACTTCCCGCCATTCTCTAGCCAGTGCCTTGCATGCATAAAGCAGGCGCTCCTTGACGAATTTGTGGTCGTGGACCGTGTGGAGAACGTGGTCCGGCAAGTTATACTTATGGCGATTATCTGACAAGGCCATTTCCAGATCCTGCAGTAGCATTCCGATCGTCAGAGCGACGGTCAATGCCTCATCAATACTGATTGATGTGTCCTTCATGCTTGTGGTTATCCTGGTAAGCCACGACTTGAACGATCTGATCTCGGTCGCGTTCGTGTGGGCCGCTGGCGGGCAATGAGATTTCTCGTAAGACCACATGCCCCATTCCCAGCTCTTGGTGGTATGCCAAGATCCGGCATGTGACTGCCAGGAGACGATTCCTCAGCATGTAAGATTCAACCCGTTGTTGTAAATGCTTACCAATGGCGGAATGACTTCCAACAGCGCACAGTAGTATTTGCTCCTTGACAGTTCACGGAGGAAGCGCAGGCGATCGACTATGTCGTCCCTCATTTTGGCCGGAGCGCCTTCTTCTATCACGGCTTCCTCCCCAGCCTCGTGTGGGGCCGCCGACGATGCTGACGGCTTCCGATCCACGGCCTCATGAGCAGCCGACGCCGCTGAAGCCTGTGTGTCAGCCATGGGTGAACCAGTCGTCCCGGAAGGACCTGCGGAGGCTGTCCGAGCTGCCCGACCTATCGTATTCCTGGACAACGCCTTCCCGGGCAAGGAGTTTGCCAATACACCTGTCTTGCCCACAGGGACGGACTGGGCGGCCGACCCACTTTTGTGCTTCACGGACGAGGACGCAGACTGTGATGGGTGGGATGGGCCGGCACCGGTCCCATCCCGCCTACGCAGACGGGGCACGACCCTTGGTGGCGGACATGGCGAATCGGACCGCGGTTCGGGGCTATGCTGCTGGGCTGGACTGCTCATGCGCTCGATAACTAGACCAGACATCAACCTCAAAGGTGCCATTCTTCCCTTTTTAGGTCCCAGCCCCACTGGACGCTGAGGTGGTTTGGGACTAAAGAGATCGGATGGAGGAGGGATGTCAGCTCGTTGTTTGCCTTTGCGATCCACTGGGAGCAAAGGTGATGCGGGGCTCGAGGACGACGACGGAGATGGCAGTCCCGCGTCCGTGGCAGGCAGAATGTCCGAATGCGGGCTGTCCTTTACCGTTGACCGGATCATCTCGTGGCCCGAATCGTCATATGCTAGGGGCGATGGGGAGTGGTCTGGCAAAGGCCGCACTACTAGCTCTCCGCTCTTGTGACGGGGGGGCGGCGGGGTAGCGGGATCACTTCCAGTTGAGGAGCTCGAAGATGTCGATGACGAGGAAGAAGACGATTTCTTGTCAGGTAGGTCACTTTCGCTGGCGACGTCCGTGTCACTACGATCGGTGTCCGACTGGCGTTCATGAAGGTTGTCCCGCTCGTCGTCTCCATCGGAGGCCTCACTCCGTTGTGCCAGGGGGACACTCACAGGCTTCGAGCCACTTGGACGCGAGCGGCGACCCTTCGGATGGGGGGACGATTGACGCCGAGGTCGTGCACTCCGGGCAGCACGACGGGCAGCTGTCCGCGGCTCCTCATGTTCCACAGACACGATCTCGCTTTGATGGTTTCGGTAGGCAATGAAACGAATGACAAAGGCAAGCCGTGTGGAGGTAGCCCTTGTCCGCCAGTGTGCGATGATGGCGTCCACCTCTGCCTGCTTCATGTGAGAGGGTTCTCGAAGGTTGACGCCGGTTGGAAGGGACCCGGCCTCGAGAAGCTGCTCCGAAGATGCCTGGAGGGCGACCCAAGGGACTCTCAGTTTCGGCATTTTTGTATACGCCACTGTTGCACTACTGTCAGTACCTGTTGATGTCATATACATCTCATGCTGACCGTAATGGAGCCGGACGAACTCCGAAATGAATGCCTTCTTGTTCCGTAGATTCTTGAAGCACTCGTCACCGTGGTGCGGCATACAGGGAGTGTCGTCATCGTACATCTCCCAGTCAATCTTCGGCACGCCCCGCTTACTCGCCCTCACATCCGCATCACTGTCCTCCGATACGTCCTCGCCCGCTGGAATAGCGAAATCGCCCATGAGCCACCCGGATAAGCCAGGAAGTGGTGGAGGATATTCACGTACCAAACAGTTTGTGCCCATAGTCCTTGAATAGATCTCGGAACCCGTCCGCACGTTTGTAGTCAGGGTACATATCCTTGAATTTGACCCGACCCGCTGAGCGCTGGGCGTTGGGGTCGACAAGGTCGTTGCAATCAAAGCTGGCGGTCGTGGAATGATGAGATTTCATGGAGTCAATTACAATGTTGGTACTCACTCAATTAAACACGGTTTGCCTTCCAGGGATTTGTAGACGGCGTGGACGAACACGCGCATACCGAAGTTCCTCCACACGTAGTTTGCGAAGTCTAACATGACCGCTTCGCTCTTCCGAACGATGTTCCGGTCTTGCAGCTCGTGAGGTTGACCTTCCGAATTCCACCGGACGGCCTCCTCCTTGTATTCCCGTTGCTTCGCCCGAGGCAGACTGTTGGCAAGATTCCGCAGCTCCTTTTGATACGTCGCGAGGAAGTCTTTGTCTCCGTGAGTGACCCCGGTCGAAGCCATCTTCTCTTCCAGTTCCGCGGGCATGTGCCATGCCACGACACGGTGCCAGTTCAGTCGTCGGCCGAACGCGGAGGGCCTATCTTTCTTCTTCTTATTCTTCACAGGAGCGGTATTGTAAAACCACGCCCGGACAGCCTGAGTGTATATGATGCAATGTATACACACGGCACCAAATTGGACATACCTTTTTCGCCCCCCTCTTCAACGCCCTTCCAAGGTGGGCCTCCAATTGCTCGACTGCGCGTGCCCGGACATCCTTACGGTCATCCGAGCTGCCCGCCTTCCATTCGGGCAGGAAGCTCCGCAGGATCAGGAGTTCACCTGGAGTGTAAGATGTTGCTGGCATGGTGGGTGGAGAGAGGCAAGGGGACAGCACAAACCTTGCCAGCTGTGCACGGCACCTGCCATGCATTTGCCTCATGGATGTAGGCGCCCGGTAGCTTCGCCTCGCTTAGTATGTCACAATATCTGTGAATTGTGGTCAATGTCGGGTGTCCGATGCCATGAAAACTGCCCCACATTAGCGTACTGGCAGCCAGCTTTCCACAGACACCAATCACAGCATATGCCCCTTCCCTAGAGACCATTTCCGAGCTACTCCGAAAGACCTAGCCGAGGGTGTGGTGGCCTCATGGTAAACACGTTTCTGGCAGAGCCATTGGCAAAGTCTGTGTCGAGCGTCCTTGTCCACTGTCCACCTGCTGCACGATGGCGAAGACAAGGTCAAAGCGACGATGCAGCTCCCCAAAAGTTGACGAAGTCGAGATACAACGGAAGCAGACATCAAGAGGGCTGGCGACACGCCGCGTTGTCCTACCGGATGATGGCCCATCCACACCAAGCTCGTCATCTAAACCGTCGGCACCGACAGCGGGTCAGTCCAAGGCCTCCAAACCATCGGCACCGACAGCGGCTCACTCAAAGGGCTCTAAACTCTCGGCACCGATGGCACGTCGGTCGAGGGGCCTTTGGACACCCCAGTCAACCGTCGACCCGCCCGATCTGCAAGCCGGGACTTCCACTCCTCCACCTCTCCCGCCGCTTCCAACACACCCACAGCGCCGTGCACGGGCCCCAAAGGTGCGCGGCAAGCTTGTCAGCATGTCGCCGAGCCAGCTAACATCTGCCTAGTCACAACCTGACATGCTGTCCGCTTGGCTTCCACACCGGGATGCGTACTTGCAGCACATGTACGCAGCTCACGCCCCCACGAAACCCGATGATACCGGCAGCTCGACATGCGAAAAATGCTCGGCTGGCTCAGCAGAGTGGAAGTGTCTCTCTTGCTTCGGCCGGCCGGTGTTCTGCGAATCCTGCTGCCTGCGGGAACACGCCCGCCTGCCATTCCACCGTTTGGAACGTTGGACGGACACTTTCTGGGTCCCTTCCTGGCTTCGCTCCCTAGGCCTTCAGATCCACCTTGGTCACGAAGGCTCTCCCTGTCCGTGTGTTGAGCACCCCGACAATGAGAGTGACTGGTCGGACGACGAGTCCTCCAGTGAGTCCGAGAGCGGTGAGGAGGACGAGGAAACCCTCGGGGATCCGCTTCGTGATGCAGCTGGGGGTGAGCGGGCTCCGGAAATGCATATGACAATTGTCGATACGTCCGCCGTCCATTTCCTCCGGGTCGAATGCTGCCGTTGCCCTCGGGCGGAATCAGTTCGTGGTCAGCTCCTCCAGGCCGGGCTTTACCCAGCAAGCCAGCTGAATGTCAAAACGTGCTTTACCTTCGACGTACTGGACGACTTTCTGCTTGACAATCTGGAATGCAAGACATCCGCGATGAACTATTATCGCCGACTGCGCCGGAAGACCAATCCGGCCTTCCCGCATCGTGTGCCGGTAAGTCCAGCCACCCGTAGGGATGGTTCACCGTATTCATCACCACACTGCAGGATCGCTATGCGGAATTCATGCGTGCCACCAGACAGTGGACTCTGCTCCGGGCTATGATGCAGTTCGGATTTGGTCCGAAATGGCGGGGGGAACCGGGGACTGGCGATCTTGCACTATTCTGTGCTGCCTGCCCCCAGCCCGGAGTGAACATTCCGGACGACTGGGACAGTGACCCGAATGCGTGAGTGGCCGGTCGGTCCTCAGTCTGCGGGATTTGACCGGATTGACAGGTACATTTACGCCCGTGGTTATGTCATGGATGGCAACTTCTCCGCCGAGCATACGAAGATGCGGAAGCCGGGCAACGATGTTCCGCTTATGCCCGGGAAGGCGTTCATGGTGACGGATGATGAATTGGCTCCCCATTTGAAGTCATCCACGGACATTAAAATGGTGGGTGCGGTGAATGTTGTGTTGCGAGCTGAGCTGATTGAGTACAAGAAACCGACATGCAATGACCACCAAGCTATCGCTCGGGCCAATGCTCATCGGCACAAATTACAGTCTACCGGGATTGGGGCAACGGCTTGCTCACGCCATGGATGCTTTTTTCCACATGGCGTTGTCAACTTCCAGGCCGGTGAGCGGCAGAAGAACATGGATTACACGCTGTCGGAAGCTATGAGTTACCGATCGGACAGCATTCGGAACGCCATTGTGCTTTACGACGTGATGTGCCAATATGGAGTGCACCTCCCAAAACGCTTCAAGGACGGTCCGTGTCTCCGGATGCCACGCGGCCTCACGCTTTACCTCGGCATCGGCTTGTTCCATGTACATGGCCACCAGTCGAAGTGCCTGCTCCGGCACGCCCCAACGTTCATGCGCGGCGCGGGACAAGTCGATGGGGAGATCGTCGAAACACTGTGGTCTCCATTGGGTAAGGTGTTTGGAAGTACTCGGACAATGGCTACATCGCATAGGCAAGAAACTCTCGACCGCCATATGAACGACTGGAATTGGAGGAAAATGGTGTCAATAGGTGCGGCAATCACATCGGCTGTCTGGCGTTATAGGGTCTTACACAGGTGCAGTCCCAGCCCTGAAGAAACGCATTGCCGCCAACCGGTTGCTCCTTGAGAGCTTCCGAGAGGCGCTGGAGGATCAAGAAGCCGGGATCGACGATGAAATCCTCGCGCAATGGATGTCAGCGGTTGCGGAAGCCCACAAAAAACGTGTGAACGATGTATCAGTGATGGACAAATTTGAGGTTCAGGGCCAGCATGGTAAATGTCGGCCAGCAAACATCGTACAAATGCTTGCTAATGCGTAAAGTAGCACCGTCAAGAGCAGAAATACAAATAACTCTGACTGAAAACGAAGGTGATAACAACACAATCGTCGGGTCAGCCGAGTGGATGGTTGAGGGGATGAGGATTGAGGATTCACAGTGGGTATCTATCGTTCGGTCCCCCGACATTGGATGCTTACCACTCCGACAGAATTGCGCTGCAGCGGGTCGTCAGGGCGTATGGGGCAAAGACAACGGCGGAGCAGCGTCTGAATATCGCCAAGCAGAGGAAGAGGCTCGAACTCCGGATCGAGCGATTCCTACGGAAGGGAGAGGAGATTCTGTGTACGAACGACTGGGAAGACGGCCGGCAGCATACCGAGGTTATCGATGACAACGGGGACCTATCCGATTGGGAGGACATGCAGAACAATGGCACAGCAGCCGTCGGCCAGAATGCCACCGGAAATCGTACAGCTCCTACCCCGAAAGCAAGAAAGCGAGATGGAAGAGAAGCGGAGTGGCGGCCACTGTCACTTCCATCCTCCTATCCCGCGAGCACGATCTTGACTGCGGCAGTGCAGCCGTATGCGAAAGCTGAACTGGAGCTCCGAATTGGCCAAGCAAACGACATCTTGCACCAATTGCGGATATTGCTGAGTCAAAAATCGTTTGTAATGCGTGCCAAGGTGCGCGATGCCAAGTCTCAGACTCGGAAGACTCGGGCATGGGCGGATGTCCACTCGGTTCAAAAAGGAGTCGAACACCATGCCCGGATGTATAGGAAGGTGCGGCATGCGATGACAGCGCTGGGAGCACCACCTGCGACGATGCGGAAATACCAGAAATTGGTGCCCGACGATCTAAAAATAAGCACAGCAGTTGTAGAACCGAACCAACGAGGGCAGCGACACACCCGGCTACCGTGGCTATGGACGACTGATGTTCAAGGCGATATGAGTGCAAGCGAGACGATGACGGAATGTAAGCAGGTCACCGGTCACTATATGTCTGGGGACTCACAATTCGGCACAGTACACCGTGTGCATTGGTTCCGAGCACGGTCACAGTTCGAGCGAGCGGAAGAAGAGGACAATATCCTGCGCCGGGAGTTGGATTCCGTGCGGAGGTACTTCGATTACGAGATGACAAGGTGGTCGGGTCATGCCGCCCACCGGAAGAGTGGAAGGTATCCTGGGTATGCGGAGGTGTGCCGTCAGAGACAACATATGTACAAAATGCTCCACAAAGATGCTGACACTGCTTATGGTATCATGTACCTCGGGCGGTAATACAACCAGAATTTTCAAGCACTTGTTTGTCGCTGTGCCAATCTCTCGACACATCTTATGACCACCATCGGGCGTCCGACCTCGGGCGTCCGACTTCGGGCGTCCGACCTCGGGCGTCCGACTTCGGGTGTCCGAAGTCGGGCGTCCGAAGTCGGGCGTCCGAGGTCGGGCGTCCGCCGTCGGGTGTCCGACATCGGATGCCTCGTGGTGGGTATGTCCTCCTTGGCTGCCATGGTGCAATGCGGTGGCAAAGGGTCACGATTTAACAATATATTGTGGCGTAATATAACCGAAGATGTCTATCGAGCTACAAATCGACCGTCAGCCAAGTAGTCTTCTTCACCTTCGCCCATGTATGCACTTGGGGTCTAAGGTAGTAAACAACGCACAGCCTCTCCCTGTTTGATCCTGATACGGAATGCGGGATCAAGGAGCCGGAGAACAACGCCGCACACCCCCCAGCATACTGTAAGGTCAGGCCGAGGGTCGGGAGCTCCAATACCGTGTCGTCGTCACCCCCAATCGTTATGAGTAGATCGTACCAATCCTTTGCGGACATCCTGTCCACATGGAGTGGCGTTTGGCGGTTGGTTATAACCGACAATGCGTTGAATGGATTTCCCCACAGGGGAACGACCTCCGCAATGTCGGGGCAAGACTGAGTTGAGGCGAGGGCCGCATAGCCCATGGCGTGTAACTCCGGATGGATTATCCGAAGCATGCCTCCGATGAGGGCGTGCTGCTCCGCCATCGCTCGCAACCAATCCCGACCGGGAGAATGTTCGTCTGATAACGTCGAGGACACCTGTGGCGGATATGTAGTGCCCTGGGAGAGACATCATTAGTCCGGCACTGCTGGTGCTCAATGCTGCATACCTGGTGACCTTGCTGGTACCAACCCGGGGAGAAAGATATGCACCCGGGATCCAGGCTTTGCCATTGTCCGGTTGCCGCGAAGTTGTCCGGGTGATTCCGCCATGTTGTCGAAGCCTGCCCACGAGACTTTGCGAGCATCGGATTGAGTAGGAATGTATTCTGCCATATCTTGACCTGAACAGGTTGTTAATTAGCATCCATGGATAAGCGAGGAAAGTATGACGCTCGCCTGCTGCTCGGCCGTCATGATGCCAGGCAGGTACCAAAGCAGAACATGGCCCGCTGCATCGACGACGGTGACCGGCTGTGTAAATATACCGTCGCTGAATGGGAGGGGTGGGAACTTCTTCATGGCGGCATGCAAGCGCGAGATTGTTCTCTCGGAAATCTCGGCCGGAATAGCTTCTGCATAATCCTCTGCATTCCAATCTACGAGAACTTGGCCTTGGAGTGAGCCTAGGCTTGCTCCCACGAAATATACTATACCGACATCGTCGGAGGAAGGCTTCCGCAATAATCTCAACCATTTTGCCTGCCTGGGCGATCATTTCCGGATTGAAGTCGGCATCCGGTGCGGGCGGCACAAGCTGCCCGGCGGAGCCAGCGGAGCGAGACAGAGTATATTCGTAGAGGGCATTCATATAATGGGAAACACGGATGTCGAGACTTTGGGCGAGCATGGTGGGAGCAGTTCGCGTTGATCATGCAGGAAGGTTTGATGAGAATTTCGGACGTTCTGTATAGTTTGTACAACAGTCACATGCAAAAGGTGTGGCTGGTAATGTCTAGTAATGGTCTTGCATTCCCGGTAGATCGGACAGATCGGCTTGTGATCGTTTCAAGATGGGAGTCCGGCCCGGACATTCCGGGAGTGCATTGTCATCATGATTACAAACTAGGCGGAGCCGTGTGTTAGGGCGCATACCGGGTGCACCCGCAACACTGAGGACTTACACTGGTGGTGTTTTGCCACCGATACCCAGGAAAGGGAACATATAAGCAGCCGGCCGACACATGTTCAACAGACTGAAATAGCATTGGGTGTGGCTGCCGAAAGCTCAATACATAGCATATTCAGTGATAGTTGACACTGTCGGCCGCTCCGATATGAGCCCCTTGACAAGTCGTCGGGCGGCTGGGTGATAACAGTGTATTGGGGTGTCGGCCCACTGGGCACAAAAGATGTAGTCAAAGGGTCGGCCGAGCAGGCAGAAACGCATGTAGGGTGGACAATCTGTACCCAGTTACGTTAAAGCCGCCATGGCACCATGACATGGGGGATATGTCGGCCGACCGGGCAAGTGTTGATGGACCCAAACGATCACTGTGTATCTGCCCCTGAGTCGGCCGACCGGACTGACATAGGATGCAGGTCACGCGGCCGCCGTGCGACCGGCGGGTTGTCAAATGGACGGCCGACACGGTACACACCCATATGCTGAAGCGTCGGCCGACGGGGGTATATCGGGATTCTAATCGCCGGCCGACTCGCGAATGCCCCTGAATGTCATGCTCGGCCGACCCGCGTGCAATTGTAACATACAATATCAACCCACAAGGGTGCAGGTGGGCGGCCGCGATGAAAGCATGGGCAGACTGCAATGTGTCGGCCCATCCGCACTCAGCCGGATATTCTGGCCGTCGGCCGACTAGGCGAATAAAGGGCGGATCCGAACGTCGGCCGACATCGGGTGGCCGGGCAACAATAGGTGAATCTCATGTTGGGTGGCCGGGTAACAAACCGACATTTTGACCCCATTATGTGGTTATTACACTATGTCCGCATGTCTAAGGTATGTCTAAGGGATCTAATTCATGTTTAGTGGCATCTACTTCAATAGATGAGTACAGCATAAAAGGCCAGGGTTCTCGTGAGTCGTGTACAGTAGGGGTGTCTATCTACACTACTTCTGTACTGGTTCTCTTAGTCTCGAGTCGTAAGGGGTGTTGTGGTGTGAATATATCAGTCTCAGTTTTATAGGGTATATTCATACTACCATTACAAGAACTCTATCTACGAGGACGTCTGCTGTATCTGCATGTAGGGGCACCAGGGCAGTCGCCCTCTGTGTTCGCAATTGGCGTGTTGCGCGCCCCAGCCCTGCCCACCGTCGCGGTCACCCGCTTTTCGCTCACGCGCCCACCTTACGGTCGTTGGCCGTGCTTGCCTGCTGGGCATTCACCCTGCACGCTCGCAGTCACCGTGCGTGTGGTGCTGGTCCGCGCTCTGTGCCCGCCTGCTTGCCCTCTCGCCTGCTTTCCCTCTCACCCGCTTGCCCTCTTGCCCAACCACCCGCTGTCCTGCTCACCCGCTTTTCCGCTTGCCCGCTTGCTCGCCTGCTTGCTCACTCACCT
Source organism: Fomitopsis serialis (assembly GCF_022376445.1). Taxonomy (NCBI): domain Eukaryota; kingdom Fungi; phylum Basidiomycota; class Agaricomycetes; order Polyporales; family Fomitopsidaceae; genus Fomitopsis; species Fomitopsis serialis. The sequence goes on along the minus strand of NW_025955188.1, from coordinate 21,600 downwards.
ACTTACCTGCTCGTCCGCTTGTCTGCCCACCCGCCTGCCCGTCCGTCTGCCCGTTCGCCCGCTCGCCCGTCCGCCCGCTCGCCCGTCCGCCCGCCCGCTCGTCCGCCTACCCTCCCGCTCGTCCATTTGCTCACCTGCCTGCGCGCCCATTTGCGTGCCTGCGTGTGTATCCGTCGGCTGTGTCTGCGTGCTGGGCATTCGCCCAGCACACTCGCAGTGGGCGTGTGCTGTCGCCTGTCCACTTGCCTGTCTGCTCGTTCTCCTACCGGTCTGCTTGTCTGTCCGCCTTCCTTCCCGCCCATCTTCCTTCTCGCCCGTCTTCTCGCCCGTCTTCCTGCCCGTCTTCCTGCCCGTCTTCCTGCCCGCTAGTCCGCCTTCGCATCCATCCGCTTGTCCGTCTATCCGCGCGCGCGCGCCCACCGACCCTCGCGCCTGTGCCCGTGGTCCATCCGTCGGCTGCGTCTTCACGCGGGGCATTAGCCCTGCGCGCTCGCGGTCGACGTGTTGTACTGCACGTCGCCGCGTCCTGTGGCCACGGTCAGCTCGCTCGCTCGTGTGTGTCTATGCTCACCTGAATGCCAGTGTCGGCTACTCCCAGTCGCTGTCATCGTGCCCGCTGTGCTCTAACAACGTCGGTGACCGACGCGGGATGGTGGTCGTAAACAGCGGGCGGAAGCGCTTGCCGCTCACTCGGCTCGTTGCGAGCTCCCGGGTTTGGCCGGCACTGACGCCGCGCAGGGATCGCCTGGGGATCTCAGGACCTGAATGCCCTGACCCCGATGTGCGTCCATATCGGGCAGCTCGCATCGCGCGCCAGTGGTGCCGCCCCGGCGGCCCCGCCACGGACGAAGGGACCGGACTGCCCCGGCATGGCTGCTATATTGGGTAGCGACCGACGGCGCCTCGCTCATACATGAGCGAGTGGCGGCTCATGTATGAAAGGCGCCCTCCAGTAAGTACAGGCTTGTTATGTATACACCCTTTTGCGCTAACTACAGGTATTCTATACATACATATGCCGGTATAGCCTGTACCCCTACGAACAGACGGACCGGCGTCGAAGCTACGGTCAGTGTTGACGCGCTCGAGCAGGCTTTCGAGCAACCCGACGAGGGTGCCGTGCGTGCGGCGCTGGTCAACTGTGATGTTGTGAATCGCTCGACCCATGGACTCGAGGTTGTCGGGCAGCTGGCGAAAGTCGGACAGGATCAACGACTCGCGCTGATACTGCGGGTTCGCGAGAGGACGACGCTCGGCCTGGTTGACTTGTTCGAGCAGCACCAAGGTCTCGGACCACGCGATCGTAGGGTAGGGCGAACCTAGGATGTCCCCCTGGTTGCCATCGCGGTGAAAGACCTCGTCGAGGTAACGCATCAACTCGTCGATCTCGGGGAACGACCTAGGAGCAGGAAGCGTATCGTTCGCTAGCAGGATGGCCCGGCTGCGGGACTCGAACAAGAATCGCTGTTCGAAGGTCGGTTCGATGGTTCGAACGATAGTCTAAGTTCGGAGGCACGTACAATCATCCAACGGACTCCGTGGGCCCAAGCCAGCCACTCTCCGGGACTGTTGGCATCGTATCGCGGCTCGACAAGTCCCTCGGTCTTGAGGACCTCTAGGAGGCGGTAGTAGCGGGCAGCATACGCTTCGGAAGTTGGGTCGAGGTGCGGCATGTTCATGTAAGTCAGGCGAACTCCTGCAGCTGTCTCATATCTTCGAGGACTGTCACCGGCCCCGGTTATGACCTTCGCCGTTCGGGGACGGTCGCCCGTTATGCGGAACCTGCGGAAGGCCGAGTTGGATTCTCTCATGTGTTAGTAGGTCCGGGTCGAGCGTTGTGACATTCTCCGATTGGCTGCTTTCCTTATCTCTTTCATTCATCATGTCTTGTATTTCTCTTGGCTCTCTTGGTCTTCGGACCGTATTTTCCTGTATATACTCTGGGACTTGTTCCCTTCGAATCTCAGAGACCCCCTTACCCTCTCAATCTCACCTCGCACCGGCGAGGTTCGTTAGCCAGTCAGTACGTTCGAAAGTCAGCAAGTTCGCCAGTCAGCCAGTACGTTCGAAGCCAGTCAGTCAGTCAGCCAGTTCGCCAGTACGTTCGCCAGCTCGTAGTTGCCCCGAGAGGCTCTACACTTCTTCTCCTGCCGTTGCTCGCCTTCCTTGTTACCATTCGTTCGACACGTCTGTCGAAACCCTCTCTCCTACCTTCGAGGCTTAGCCCTCGTCTTCGAACAGTCTTCGACACCTTTGAAGCTCTCCCACGTCGTTCGGAGTCTTGTCCGTCCTCCTCCTTCTTACCTAGACCACTGTACAGTCCCCCGTACATCTCATAGACGCAGAGGCCTCGCATACCACTGCTCGACCTCACGGTTGGGTTTTTGTGTGGCTTTTGTGTTCTTTTCGGTCGCGTCAGCGATGAGTCCTCTCGAAACCATGCGGCTCATTCTCCGCTCCTGCATAGTCCTAACAATAATTCTGATATTTATGTTGCCCAAGGGGGCCCACTTACAGGGATGGTACGTTCCATGGAGTGCATATACATTATCATCACCTGAAACAGCATATATGCGCTCCATGCTTGTATATTATCACCATACTGTGATGTAATCGCTCACAGATGTGTTGGTTCAGTGCTACAACGTATGGACAGCTGGTGAGCTTGCCTGTTCCCGTGTACCGTCAGTGACGGCGTCACGGAGTACCAACAGATCTACAAACTCCAGAACCGTTGGACAAGGCGCAGTGTAACATGCTCCGAATTCTATAAGATGTTCTCGCTTTTCTTTGAAGACGAAGATAGATGCAAGGACATCCTTGCATCCTGGGACACGTTCATAACTTCTCAGTGTTTTCAAATAGTGACGACCGTGCAGGGAAGTGCACCCTATTTTTGAGCCCGAGCATGTTGTTCTCGAGTCTCGACCCGTGGATCCGCTCGCTGCACCACATGGTCTTACGGGACCTGGAATCTTCGGCACGGTCGTGATGCTAGTGAGTACTCTGTAAAGTGTGTGAGGGCTTTTGAAGCTGACAGTCCGGCAGATTTTGCGTCGATCATCGTGCCGGATGCCAATGGTGAGAGGTACTAGGGAGGGGACAAAGCATGGAGGGCTTTGTAGTTGGCGAGACTTCGAGCTTGGGGGCTGACGCCAGGGAAGTGGTCGTGTGGACTGGCTTCGCCGTTTGACTCTGCTGCAGAGAAGGATTTAGGTGGACTCCGAGCTGGTGAACACGCGCTGCTAGCTGTTCCTTGAGACATGCAACGGAAGATCTTCTGGCGCGGACGGTTCTCGAGCTTGACTTAGTATTGGGGGCGTTGATTCCGAACATCTGAGGTAAATCTGTCGGGACTTCCGGTGTCGAAGCTCAACTGCGGGGAAAAGTAAAGGTACGTGTTTCTCATAGTACCAGTGGCCACGTTTATTGACTGATGTCTCGCAAGTCGAACGACGCACCTCCAAGCTAATCAGAATCTTTACAAGTTAATAGTAAAGTTCCTTGTCACTTCCCGCTACGTATCATTAACTGACTCCGGCGGTGAGCTGGATAGCTTACCCTCATGATCGCTGCCTCGCTCCCCAAACATATAACACTATCTCAAGCACTTGTGTTACGCGAAGCTAGGCGAGTGGAACACTACAAGCCACAAGCTTGCAAGGTTACTAACTTCAAGGAAGAGTTCTTGTATCTTAGACCTAGGAAGGACGCAAGTCCCTTCGTCCTAGTCGAGTTCCGAAGCGGTAGCGGTATGAGAAAGCTAGCGTCGATTGCTAACCAGGTCGAACTGAAGAGTCCGACCTCTACTGTACAGGTATATATACAAACGAATGAGTCTGAGTCAAGGCGTACAGTAAGCATGAGTCAAGATATGTCATCGCTGACGAAGGAATCGGTAATCATGACGAGGAAAGGAGTCAGCAGGGTTCAGCTATCACATGATAGTCCGGGTGCGGTACAGTACATAACCGGTCCTCATGCACGTGAGGTGGTTAGAGATAACAAGTAAAAGAAAATGAAAATGTACGTAACATGGCGACTTGTAACATAAGCCCCTTCCTATGGTCGACGTCCGCGTTGACCACTAAGCCTCAGGATCTTGTTCGTCTCCACCGTCGTTACCGTCCGCATACATGTCGTTGATGTCGCCGTTGAAGTCCCAAGGAGAGGGTACTCGACTCGAAGGTTGGTCTTCAACCGAGTGAGACTCCTCGTTGGACTCGACCAGCACCTGAAGAGATCCGACATGAGGTATACTTGCCGACCGTCTGTTGGCACGGATTCTGTAGATGGCGGTGTTGGTGTTTCGAGTCGCGACGGCCGGTGGTACTTCCGAGGGGTAAGGAAGGTGCGATTGGGATCGTCGCTGTTGATACCAATTGAATACCCTACGACTTCCCCATCTGGACCGTAAACGACTTGTAGGATTCGTCGACCGAAGATTTGATCGACGAGTTCTTCTGCATGTGTGGACGTAGATGCTCGTGGACCTTCGTCTCGTTGTTGAGCGAGAAGCTGGGCCTCAAGCGTGAAGAAGCCGTCGGTATTCATGGATGACGACGAAGAAGAGGGTCGAGGTGTTGGTGCAGCGAGGGGTTCTTCTTCGGAGTACGCTGGAGGTTGGGAGTACCTGGGCGGCGCATCCGCCAGTTCTGCGCGCGTAGGTTCGATATGGAAGTCCTCCTCCGACTGCGACGTAGGAGGCGAAACGATGCGTGATAGGGGTCGGGGTGGAGGGATTCCTTGAGGTCGACGCAGATGTGCGGGTGGCGTAGGGATACGTATAGGTTGTGCGACGAGGTCTGATGGTAGGATTTCGCGAAGTCCTCCGTCGGGGTTCGTCTCGTCATAGTCCTCGTCGTAGAACGGGCCTATATGCCATTCATGCATATAGTTCTCGGCCTCTACCCAGGTATCGAATACCATTCCTCGTGTTCCGGAACGGTACAATCGGCTCAGGACCGCGTGCGTACCTATCCGGTAGATCCCCGGAAGTCGGCCTCGAGCTACGGCGTAATATCGAGCCGTCGGGTAGGGAGATGGAGGGAGGTGTCGACGACGACGAGAGGTGCGCTGTCGAAGGGAATACGGTTCTGCGAGGTTATTCTCCTCGACTTCTTCGGCGAGTTGTCGTGCTCCTCGTTGAGCGGCGTTGGTAAGCCGGACGAGGTGCGATTCGGAAAGGATGTCGGCAGCGAGGATCTCGGAAAGACGTCGACCGTGCGTCGTCGCTGGTCCCACCTGGGGACATGCACGGTTTGTATGGCCCGGGGCCGTACGTCGACACTTGGGGCAGGTATACAGGAAACAATCAAGGACGCGATGTCGCTGCTCATTGTTGCACCCCAGGAAGCACACGGTTCTATTGTCGATGAGGGCTCGTGCTGCTTCGGGGACGAGGTTGTCACGGGTCACGTCCCTTCCGGGGTATACAAGGTTCGTGGGATCGCGCGCGTCAGGATCGTTGTGTGCGAGGAGCTCCGGGAATCGGGTGTGCTCCAACGTCTCGAGAGCCGCGGTGAGCGCACCGACAGCGTCTCGCTCGTACGCTAAGAACTCGGCCACGATGTCCTGACGTAGATGTCTCCTCATCGTGACCTCGGTTATGGCGTCGTACACGCCGACCAACGCGTCGAGGGAGTCGTGCTGTTCCTCGTTCGTGAGGGGAATCTCGACAGGAGGGTAGGCGAGGTTGATGAGCTGGGTGTCGGGATCGAGGAATAAGTGCTGGACCATCCTCCAGTTTACGCGGGTGTCAGGAGCTTCCTGCAACTCGGGTCGTTCAGAGAAGAGTCGACGGGTTTCGGCGCTGAGGGGAGTAGGGAGAATGGGAGAGGGAGTGCGGGCGATAGCAAAGCGAGACATGTCGAGTGGAACGGGGAGACGATGAAGATTCAGAGGACTGGAAGTGGGTTATCGTCTTCGTGGTTGAAGTCGATGCGGACGACTCCAATGCGATGCTTTGTCTTATACTCCAACAGGAGATCATCTGATGTTCCGGTTAGGTTCCGTTCCGGTATCCATTCGTTGGCTGACGAAGGATAACCGCGCCATGACACATAGTACTGTCTCCGACTGGAACTTCCTCGGTGATTGATAATTTGCTCCACTTCGTATTCTTCTTCTCCGTCGATAAGGTCAGGTGGTGGCATCGTGTGATTGGGACCGTGAGTGTCCGTCGTTCTATATGGGGAAAGAAGACCGGCGTGGAAGACGGGATGGATTCGCCATTGCTTGGTAGCGCTAGCCTGTAGACTCCGCGTCCCATGACTTCCGTGATTGCAAATGGTCCTTCCCGTTTAGGCGATAGTTTCCGGGATGGATAAGGGAGATGAAGGTTCTTCGAGTCTAGCCAGACCTTCTGTCCTTTCTGAAACGTCGGTGATCCCTTGCGGATACGGTCTTCTACCATGCGTTGTGCGAGTTCCATCGTGGCTTCGGCTTCTTTCCGAACTTGTTGCAGGTTGTTTAGTCGTTCTTCGACTGAGGGAATGTTCGTGGGTTCGTGAACGGCTGGGATGGAGCGAGGTTCGTATCCCATCATTGCGTAGAACGGGGACATCTTGATCGTAGAATGCTTCCTAGAGTTATGTGCAAACTCGGCGTCGGGAAGCATTGATGCCCAGGTTTCAGGATTGTTCGCGCAGAGGATACGAAGGTAGACCTCGAGTTCTTGATTTGCTCGTTCCGTTTGTCCGTCCGTCTGAGGTGGTACGCCGTAGAGATTCGTTGGTCAATCTGAAGGATTTTGCACAGTTCTCGCATGACTCTAGATGCGAATTGGGGTCCTCGTCAGAGATCATGTGATCTGGGAGTCCAATCGTCGGTAAACCGTGTCGTGTAGCATGCGAGCAGTGTCTGCGGCGTCTTCAGATTCGGTGCAAGGCGTATAAATTACCCCCTTCGTAGAGTCGTGGTCCACAACGACTAAGCAAGAGTCGTATCCCTCCGGAGTGGGCGGAAGGTGTGTGATGTAGTCCATCGTAATCGTCGACATAGGGCGGGTGGGAAGCGAAGCGGGGATAGGGTAGAGCGGGACCTTCGTGGGATGCGTGTTCGGTTTCATCTGCTGGCAGGGTGCACATCCTTTGACGTATTCCGAGATTGAGTGTGTCATTCCAGGCCACCAGTAGCCTCGTTGTACGAGAACTTTGGTGCCGTCGATACCGGGGTGTCCTGCTGCCGGAAGATCGTGGTGTAAACGAATGATGCGTCTTCGTAGATTTTCATCCAGAGGAACATAGACTTTGCCTCGGTACCAGACAAGTTGTCCATCAGTTGCCCAGTCTTCAAGTGACGTGCGCGCGGGCGGTGGTCCCTTTCCAAGGAGCGCATCAAGTGCCTCCCGAATCATGGGGTCTACGTCGTGGGCGGCGTGATCTGGTCCTTCAGTGTGATATTGACGGCTCGAGCGAAGACGGAGGATGGTAACATGACCAGTTCATCATTATCTTCAGATCCGTCGTCGTGATCATGTCGTCGTGATAGAGCATCTGCAACAGTCATCTGCGATCCTGGGACGTGTTGCAGTTCGTAGTCGTATTCAGAAAGTTGAAGGAGCCATCGTGCCTGTCGTCGATTAAGCTTTTGGGCTTTCTTCCAGTACGTGAGGTTACGATGATCGGATCGAATGGCCAACGTGTGTGGGGAACCAAGCAGGTACTGCTGCCATGCGTCAAGACCACGTATGATCGCTAGCAGTTCGCGGTCATAGATTTCGTAGTTCGTTCGCGGGGTTCAAGGATTGCGAAAAGAAACTGCACGGGTGCAGTTCATCATTGGCGTCCTTTTGCAACAGTGCACCGCCGACTGCGAACTTCGAAGAATCACATTCGAGAATGAACGGTTTGGCTTCGTCTGGCATGATGAGGACCGGAGCTTTGGTAAACTCATCTTTCAGGTCCTCGAATGCTGTCTGTTGTTCCGCGTTCCAGTGCCAAGTGATGTTCTTCTTAGTGAGATCGACGAGCGGGCGTACTCGGTCAGAGAAGTGGTGGATAAACTTCCTGTAGAAGTTGGCAAATCCGACGAAGGATCGTACATGTTTGACACATGTCGGGACGGGCCAGTGCGTGATGCCGTTGACTTTGATCGGGTCCATGCCTATGTGTCCGGGTCGGATGATCATGCCTAAGAATTCCACTTCTTCTACGTCAAAGAAACATTTCTCGGGTTTGAGATAGAGGTCGTGTTCCTTCAGGCGTGCAATGACTCGTCGTGTTCGTTCATGGTGATCGTCGAGGTTGGCCGAGTAGATGAGGATGTCGTCCATATAAATCACCATCCAACCTTCTTCAAGCATGTCGGCGAAGATGACATTCATCATTCGCTGGAAGGTGGACGGCGAGTTGCATAGACCAAAGAACATGACTGTAGGTTCGAAGAGTCGAGGAGGACCGCCATCAGTACCGGGTACTGCGAACGCAGCTTTCCATTCGTCTCCCTCTTTTACACGGACGTTGTTGTAGCCGGCACGAAGATCCATCTTGGTAAAGATCTTTGCGTGCTTGAATTTGTCCATGAGATCTGAGATGAGGGGGAGAGGATAGCGATCCTTGACCGTGTTTTCGTTCAGCTTCCGGTAGTCCTGACAGGGTCTCCAAGTGCCATCCTTCTTTGCGACGAAGAAGAACGGGCTTGCCATCGGAGATTTAGACGGTCGGATGTACCCTTTGGATTCGTTTTCCTTGATGAACTTATCAAGTTCTATCCGTTGCGCTGGATTCAGAGGATAGATCTGCGTCTTAAGCTCCGTGAAATCCGGTTTCAGGTTGATCTCATGGTCATATTCCGTATGTTCAGGGAGTCGAGCTGCCGTGCCTTTGTCGAAGACCGATAGGAATTCGTGAAGGTATTCGGGTATCATTTCCTTCAGTTCCTTGGTTTATCGTCCTTATGACTGGCGGCTGCTAGCTCCGTAGCGGTAGTTACGTGACCAATAGAAAACGCGGCAGGGATGATCCTTCCAGTCGTGGTGCGGATGAAGCGATTGACGGAGTGCGGGGAGATGTTCCGATGTCCGAACATGTTCCTGGGTGAGGGGAACTTCCTGTGATGTCGTCATGTATACCATGGGTTCTCCTTTGACGTAGGACATCAGCACTTCGTCATGCGCTACGTCCATCATCATGGCTCGAAGTTCAACTTCTGGGTCGAAGTCCTCTTCTACAGTCTTGGGAGTGGTGTCAGGGATGGTTTCGTGTGCAAAGTCTGGGTCGGGTAATTCTTCTATCGAGGCGTGTAGGGGTTCTGGCCGAATGGTACGGATAGCGGGCTCAGCTTGCTGGAGCTGGGCTTGCGTCGGTGGGTCGGGGAATCGGAAGATGCTTTTCTTCCAGTCAATACGTGGATTCTCCCTCTTCAACCAGTTGTATCCAAGGATTAAGTCCTGCTTGCCGATGCTGGCGACATATGCGGTGGTTACGCGCATGGTGTCGTTCCATCGGTAGCGTAGGAAGACTTTCTCTTCGATGGTTTTGACTTGGTTAGGGGTCCCGTCTACGTTGAAAACGGGGATCGGTCGTCGGAGTCGTTTGGTTCCTAGTCGTAGTCGGATGACTAGGCGTGGGTGTATGAATACTGCCATGGCTCCACTGTCCACAAGAGCATTCACTTCGGTGTCGGCGTCTTTTCCTCTCACGAATACGGGTAGGTGTAAAGATTCTGATTCTTCTATGCCGTATTGTACATGCGAGACGGTAAAGTTCGTGGGTTCGCACTGCGCTGAGTCGTGGAACCCTCCTAAAAATCCGCTCCGAGCTGCTCGAAGACGGACTGCTTTCCTCGGCCTTTAGTTCTGCGAAGAGCTCGCGGATGTCTTTGATCGCGGGGCTGGGGGAGGTGCGGTGTATTGTGCGGGCGATAAGCGGTCGGCTGTGGTACCTTCCCGTTCGGTGGTCGATGGAGTGGTGACCTTTCTGGTGGCACACGAACAGAGGCCTTCCTTCATGTGTCGGTCTCGGTCCGCCTGGGACATGCGGTTGGACGTGGTAGCGTCATGTCCATGGGTTCGTCGAGTCGGCCACTTGTCCTGGGTGCCTGTCCACCATGGGGTCGGTCGACGTACTCGCCGTAAGAGGCGTGTTTCTGGGCGACGTCGTACCAGTCGACATCTTCTCCATCGTCCTATCTGTTCCAAGCATTTTCCGAAGAAGCTCGGGTCGAACCGCGCGACGGAAACGGTTGGAGAGTAGGTTGTAGTCGTTTGCAACCCTGGTAGCTCCTGTTCCGGTAGCATCCCGGAACTTGGCTCGTGCCGCAGCCGTCTTGAATTTGTGTACGAACTCGTGCGTCGACATCTTTCCTTGGGTGAGATTGTCGAAGTCGGTGATGGCTTTGTCGAGGTGCTCGTAGACGGGGAATGACGATGTGAGAGCGGTTACGAAGTCCTTCCAGGTCGGGTACATGACCTGGTTGCTTGCACGCTTCTCATTCTGTTCCTCGTAGAACAGAGTGCGCCATCCTTTGGCCTTCCCGTCGAGCTTGGAGACCGCGTAAGCGATCTTTCGTTGGTCATCAGTGTTGGTATTCTTCGTGGCCGCGAAGTAGTTCTCGATGTCGTTGAGGAAGCGAGTCAAGTCAAGAGGATCGCCTTTGAAGGCTTCTGGACTAGCGACCTCAAGTTTTTCTCCTCGCTCTACACTTCGGGCCTTCAGCTCCAGAAGCTCCTGCTTCAGAGCCTGGAACTCTGCAGAAGAGACGGACATCGGTGGTTCGGGTGATGGGAAACGATAGGGAAAGGTGTCGGGTTCGGTTCTGGTTTCTTCGTCGACAGGAGTCAACGATATGGGTTCGATCGGTGCGGGAGTTCGTTCCGGACGTTTCTCAAGCGTACGGGTAGAAGTCGATGGTTCAAGTTCGAGGGACGGGGTTCGGGAGAGGGATCGTTTCAACCCAGCGATACGGGCTTTCGCTTTCGCGAATCGTGGTTGTTTCAAAAAGAACTGGGTAGTTCTCTTTTCGTCGTCTACGTTGGAACGGAAGTTCGTCCAAACGTATGTCTGGTGTTTGTTCGAGAATTCGGCGTGGACGGGTTCGGTACGTCCTTTCGCGGTGATATCAAATCGGAGGAGTTCGTCGTCCCAGAAAAGGGTTTCGTCTGCGCCTAGGCCTGGTAGGTTGAGTCGGCCAGGGTCGAGGATCGGATGGCGCGTGATGGTGGTTTCGGCGGACTCGAGGATTCGAGCCCGTTCGGGAGGTTGGGTTCTCTACACCTGAGAAGGTGGAGATGGAAGAAGAGTTCGACCTTATGTTACGCGAAGCTAGGCGAGTGGAACACTACAAGCCACAAGCTTGCAAGGCTACTAACTTCGAAGAGAGGTTCTGTTTCTTAGACCTAGGAAGGACGCAAGTCCCTTCGTCCTAGTCGAGTTCCGAAGCGGTAGCGGTATGAGAAAGCTAGCGTCGATTGCTAACCAGGTCGAACTGAAGAGTCCGACCTCTACTGTACAGGTATATATACAAACGAATGAGTCTGAGTCAAGGCGTACAGTAAGCATGAGTCAAGATATGTCATCGCTGACGAAGGAATCGGTAATCATGACGAGGAAAGGAGTCAGCAGGGTTCAGCTATCACATGATAGTCCGGGTGCGGTACTGTAACGGATATTCCCGTTACGGTATGTCTCGTCTTGTATGTTTGTCATTGTTTGCCTGAGGGCTCGTATGGCGCGCCTGTGCACCTACGAGACCTCAGCCTTTACCTCGTCACCGCTTTGTATGCACTCTGTAGACAGATCTCCTTGAATAGAGACTGGGTGCAGCGCATACGAGGCACGACGAGTGAGGCGCCATTACACTTTTTTGCGCTCCAGAAGACTTCTACTCTGGGGATCTACTCTAGGCAACAACCTCGAAACCCGACTTCGATATCTAGCTAATCGACGTCAACAACTCCTCTATGCTACTTTGATCACCTTCTGGCCAACTCGACAACTCGACAAGATGTCCGAGTCGACCAACACCCCGTCCGCACCTTCGCGAGGCAGCCGCGGGTCCCACAGTGGAACCCGCAGCAAGCTGAAGGCGTTGCGTGCGGAAGTCCGAGCAAAGCTCGCCGCAAGTCAAGAGCGGATCAACAAAGCCCTCGAGGAATCCAAGCAACTCGAGGCCGAACTGCTGGCAACGGTCGACGCCGCTCTGTCCGAGGCCAGCAGCCGCAGTCGGTCTTCTCGCACGAAGACCACCCGGACTGAGTCCTCTCACCGCGAGGACTCAGCCGGAGCCCTCACAGAGCAGGCGCCGTCCGACCGTGAGGTCGAACAGGCACCGCGCACTGAGCGGCTCGAGCCCAATGTCGAGCCCGCTCAAAACCGCCCGGAGACCGACTCTCCACCTGCTTCGACCCAGCCGATGAAGCTCGGCACCACTCTGAGGAGTGGTGAGCGCGCCGAGCTCGACAACGTAGCCGTAGTCGAGCTCGTGCCTGGATTGAACGAGCAGCACCAGGAGCTGACTCGCATCAGCACCCGGGAGGGCATAGGCACACAGTACTACAGTAGTACTGTGTGCAGTGGGAACGAGCCCACGCGTGTAGATACGCTCGTCGCGTGTTCAGAGATGAGCCGCGACACAAAAAATATATATTCGTTGTCGAATGACGTGCGCGCCATGTCGAGCAACTTGCTCGACGCGACGCGCGACGCGCTCGACCCTACGGGCGTCGAGCGTCACGGGTCCGTGGCGAGCGCCCTGAGTGCTAGCGCTCACCGCACTGCACTCGACCGCCACCACCGACTCCACGTCCTCGACCACTCCCACTCTCTGGGCAGCCACCTCGAGCGCCCGTCTGGCGAACCAGACACGCGCGCGGCCCCAACGCGAGTGCGAACTCGCGTTCGCGAATGGCTGGCTGACCTACCGCCAGTCCAGTCAGTGGCGACCGACGACCTGGTACCTCACGGTACCAGATCGCCAATTCCTCCCTCCCCGGCTCCTCACCTCACCCCTCTCGACTCGCGTCTTGACTCTGGCAACCAATACCGCGGCTCTGGCGACACGCAACCCAGCCGCGCGACCCAGGACTTGAACACTGCGCGTTCAAGCCCAGCGCCGAGCTGCAAGACCGAGCGGACCACGAGGAACGCGGATCGTGGAGGCGGCGAGGAAATCCCGAAGGAACGAGAAGGGTGCGAGGAAGGCACGAAGGGAGAGAGGGAGGAAGGGTGCGGGGCGAGCAGGGAAAGCGAGCAGGAAGACTCGCAAGTCGAAGGTACGCCCATGCTGGACGTACCCACCTCGCCTCCGCCTGTGCCAGTACCCCCGCCAGCGTGCGTATCGATGAACACGGAGTTCGTCGAGCGTACCGCTGGTCACGGAACCAGGTACGACTGCGAAGTCGTACCTTCCGCTCCGCAAGATAGCACGACTGTGCTACGGGACGACCTCGCAGTCGTACCGTCCATCTCGCAAAGCGACACAGGGGACGCGCAGCAGTGCACGTCCAACGTGTCCCATTTGTCCATCACCGATCCATGGAGAGCGAGTACGCCGAGCTTGATGCTCGACGTACACGCTACCGACCAGCACGAAGGGTCGAGAACTGAAGGTACGCCCCTGATGGACGTACCCATCTCGACATCCTTCTTGTCCGGGGTCGAGCCCGCTCTTCAAGAGAGCACACCCTTCAATTCGCGAGGCGGCACGATGGACATGCAGCGATGCATGCCCAACGTGCCCAATTGGACCTCGACTGCATGCGATGCAGCGTGTACGTCTAGCTCGTCGCTCGACGTACACGGCGTTCGTGATCACCATCCGCCGCATGATACTGACAACTCGTCGGGTAGCCATACTGCGCGACCAGCGGCGCATCAAGAAGGACTGCACGTCCTTGCAGAAGTGCAGGCCTCCGACAGTGTCAGCACAGCTGAACCTCCCTTGGTTCAGCTGGCCGAGCCATGGAGCGACCCCGACGATCTCTCCCGCAACGCGCTCGATCCCGCAAGGTTTCTGGCGAGCGACCCTCAGTGCGCAGCTGAACCATCCACGGTTCAACTGGCAGATTCCCCGGACGAACTCGTCTACGACCGCCAATCGCCTGGTCACGACGTCGACGCAGAAGGCTGCCGAACCGTCACGCATGCGACCCAGGACGCACGTATCGCCCCAACGGACGTGCGACAGAGCGACCGTCCATGCGCAGCCGAACCGCGCGCGGTTCAACTGCTAGACTCCATGGACGATTCCGACTTCGACACCTCCAGCAGCCACCAGCCGCGCGCGAACACCATTCAAGAAGACTTGCACTTCCTGTCGGAAGTGCAAGCCTCTGGTCTCTTCGAGAAAGCTCAGCTGGTCGCGGTTCAGCTGGCAAGCCCGCGAGACGACCTCGACCGGCTGGACGAAGCTGCGGACCTCGCTCACATTCAGAGCAGCAACCCATTGCGCTTCAACTCGGTGCAGGACTGCCGCATCGCCCCGACGGACGTGCGGCCGAGCAATCGCTCGTGCGCAGCTGAACCGTACGCGGTTCAACTGGCGGGTCCTACGAACGATCTCGACATCAACCTCGACCTCTCCAGCCACCACTACCCCCCTACTCGCGACCCCGGCGCCCCGGCGAGCGCGCAGATCGAAGCTCGCGTATTCCCAACGAATGCGCGAGCTCGAGATCGCGACTTGATTGCTGCACTACCGTTAGTGCAGCAGCCGGCGCTTACGGACCCCGACACGCCAGAACGGTGTCCCGACCGTCAACCCGACGAGAACTTCACAGTTCTCGGCGAGGGCTCACTCCTAGGGGACCCCACCCAACATCCTATCGACCTCCCCGCGGCCCCCGACACCCATGGCGACTACGACAGGCCCATCGAGTCGGAGACCGCGAGCACACCCCGGAGGTCGCGCGCAGGACGAACGAAGGATCAGGACGGGGATGAGGGAGACGTCGATGAGGTCGTGGAGGCAGGAGAGGCAGACGGGAAGATTCCGGTAGACGGAGGAGAGGGGGAAGGGTGCAGGGCAAGCACAGAGGACGAACGAGTCGAGCGGGATAGCTCGACGACAGGTACGTCTCCTTTAGGCGTACCTAATCCGCCCCTACCACCATCTCCGGCCCCCCTACCACCATCTGTGACGACCACGACAACCAATGCGGTTGTCGTGGCAGCCACCACGTACGACGAGGGCACGGATGACCCAGGAGGCGACCTACAGGTCGCACCTGGCACAGCCAGGCAACGCGGTACGATCGGCGAGCGAGCGAGCTCATCCGATGTATCCAACACGGTCACGACTCATGCACAGACGTCGGGCCTCTCGACCGACGTCTATGCTAAGGAGTTCGGCGGCGACTCGGACGGCGAGTACCTCGCGGTACTCGCCCCGCCACCATCACCTACTGTACTACTACCAGCGTCGATCGCGACCACCCGGAAGGTCGTCGCAATCGACGGTGGTCCGCCCACATCACAAAGCGACAGCGTAGTCGCATCAGCAGCCATGCATGGCGGTGCGTTCGGAACGCATACTACATGCACTACCGACTCGCCCCGCCTCGTCACGACTGGTGCGGCACTGCCATCGAGCTCTATGCTCGATGTAGGTGCCGCTGAACATCCTCTTAAGGAGGAGTGCGAGTACCTCAGGGAACTCGCACACCCACTGGATTCGCACTCAGAGCATACGGCAGACGGACATGATTGTCCGACTGCCAAGGGCGAGTACCATGAGGTACTCGCCAACTCATCTTCTTTGGTTGCAGTGCCACCGCCGTGTCGCGCTGGGACGAAACATTCAATCGTCGTGAACGAACGTCAGGATGGGAAAGCGGATGAGCCCCAGTTGGTAGATCGCGAGCAGTCGACCGAGACGTCTACCATGGTAGACGTACGACAGGCTGCACCCGAGAACGAATGGCGACCGACGGGACGCTACGTGCTACCAGCACGTCGCGCCCACGGGCAGCACCTCGAAGACCGACGTGGACTGGCCGCGGATTACGGCGACGAACACCACGCCAAGTACCGCGAGGTACTTGACACATTCAGCAAACAAGACCAGTACCTGCTGCCGAGCACATCCAAGACGGATGTGCTGCCTTCTTCCCCGGACCCAGCGCAGTCAAATGAAGGGACGGGGACTGACGAGGTCACGTCGGTAGTTCCAGGGCAAGGGACCATTGACGAGGACGAATCCTCGTCCTCGCGGGTACAATTACCTGGACCGTGTGGTGTGGCGGGTGCATCCGGCTTACTGGGTGATGTGCCCGCATCGAATGACGCGACGACCAGGGCGTCGTCGCGCGCCCGTAAGAAGGAACAGCCACCGCGAGGGCTGGAATCATCGGGCTCAGGTGAACGGCAGCGTTCAACGACTACTGCTGGTACCGAGACCGAGCCGGCGCGAGTGCAAGGAGGAGATACCTCCTCTACGAGGGGGGGTACTCTCCTGAGAGGGGAAGGGAGCGGGGCCTCGAATGGCCACCGCTTGTTCCACAACACCACCAGTACATCATATAGTGATGTACTGGTATCGGACGCAGTCACGGGCGGTACATCCAGCGTTGAGCTCGATGTACGAGCTTCACGTCGAACACCGAGACAGGTACCACCCGTACCACGCGCATCGAGCGATCGACTCGACGTACAGAGTACAGGTGACCGTCGCGGCCACGACATCACTCGGGAAGTTAGTACCTCGCGCAGCGACATACCAGCATTGAACCGAGTACCGACTGCGCCGGATCGTCCAGTAACCATTGACGTGAGTCGATGGCCCATGGACAAGGTGTTGCGCGAGTTGTGTTTCAGCCTCCTCGCGGACCAGCTCGACCACGATTTCGACGAGGCTGAATCCGCGGCGAGTGATGGCGAGTGGGCCATTTGGGCTCACTGCAAGAGATCTGCACTCAGCTGTGGACAGGCCATCGAGGAGATGTCCCCGCGACCGGGGACATATTCTCGTGCTGCTCGTCGAGCATGGGACCACTTCCAGAGGGAATTGGAAGTGGTTCCTCTCGAGTTTGATCCTCTGCTCATTGCACCATTACCTATGGAGATGGTGCGATATTGGGCCTACAACAAGCTGGGATGGCTTGTTGTACCACCTCGCAGTCAACCTCGGGATGACTCCGACTGGTATAACTCCTCTGATGAGGAGCCTCATACCACCACTCGTGAGGAGTACCCTGACCAGATTGAGTCGGAGTACTTCTCCGAGTCCGAGCACCATAGCTCATGGTACTCACGAAGTTCAGGGTCTGAAGAGACAAACTCGGTAGTAGTCTCTGACTACTACGAGCAGTCCGAGATGGAGGATACCCAAAGTTCTTCTGCACTATCTGCCGAAGATGAGGGTAACCGTGACTCGGAAGATGCAGACTACTACTCCGAGTCCGAGTAGTAGTCTACGTTCCTGGTTGCATAACTCCATCGAGTTATGTATGACAATGGTGAACGGTTGTGTCTGCTCACTGACACGATCTAGCATGTCGTTGTCTACAGTTCAACATCATCTTTGTTTTGCCACTTGCTACCACCGTTGGGTTGTTGCATATGTTTCCTTTCCTTTTCCTTTTTTCTATCTGTTTCTCTGGTTATCGCTGGGACCCGTGGTCGTGTCCAGTGGGGGAGGGTGTAACGGATATTCCCGTTACGGTATGTCTCGTCTTGTATGTTTGTCATTGTTTGCCTGAGGGCTCGTATGGCGCGCCTGTGCACCTACGAGACCTCAGCCTTTACCTCGTCACCGCTTTGTATGCACTCTGTAGACAGATCTCCTTGAATAGAGACTGGGTGCAGCGCATACGAGGCACGACGAGTGAGGCGCCATTACAGGTACAGTACATAACCGGTCCTCATGCACGTGAGGTGGTTAGAGATAACAAGTAAAAGAAAATGAAAATGTACGTAACATGGCGACTTGTAACAACTTGGTCATCCCGCGACTTCAACTCTGTTATGCCGTGGTTCATCTGCCACCTCTTGATCCCAGCGCTCATGCTGGCACCATACTATGGCGCCCTCAAATGCTCTCTGGCTCAGCGGACACACGCTCCCTGACACTCGCCAGTTCGATTTCTTTACCATCTCCGCCTTGCTTGATTGTACCGACTTTCATCGCTCCACTGTCCCTTCGCTCACCTCGCCCCCCCTTGCTCATTCCGGAATGTGGTAACAGTCATTGGCCCAGATGCTAGCTCATCTGTCGAGGTAGGTGAGTATTGTGACCTAGTGCTCATGTAGAACATCATGTGCGAGTCCTCCAGTTCACTTAGGATCAACCCACAAGCGCGTCCTCAGGCTCCGCAATTATCCCAGCTCTGCGCATGTCCTCAGTATCAGAAAGAGGCAGTGAGTCGACTGTGAATCGCAGTGAGATATTGACCTCAGGCTCTTTGAACGCAGTACAGTAAGGCAGCAGGCCAGCCATCGGAAGTTCAAGCGCTCAAGCTCAAGGTCGGCCTGGTCGGGCGGCCGGCTGCGGCCGGGTAGCAGGCTGTGGCACTTATTTGTTGGTGCTTGCACCCTGTGTCAGTACTGGCAATCTTAGACATTGCGCACTCGTGTCAAACCACATGTAAGTACATAACTTACCTTGTTCTCTTCGCTCAAGATGCTCATGACTGGACAGTTTCGACGATTAGCGTTCGACAGCATCTACAAACGGTTAGCTGCGAGGTAGTATGTCCGCATTGTCGGATTGAAGCGGCGAAATGTTCTTGCGCCCCTCAAACCGCGTCATTTGGGCTGTGGCGTCTGCGGCGTGTTTTGCGCGTGCACTGCAGCTGGCTGTGCGTCGCCGCCCTTTGTCTGCTTCGGTCATTCTTCGCCTCCGCAGCTTAGGCGACGTGGCGACTGTCGCGCACATAAAACGGGCTGTCGTGGGCAACGCATGCCCGTACGCTCTGCGCCCCCCTCTCCTGCACTTCACACCGGCCCACGATCTCACGATCTCGTGAAAATTTGCGTCTTTGCGTTCATTCTCTCTCCTGTTGCTATCCTTAGCACAGCGTATACTTGGCTCTCCTATTAATAAGAGCACTGCGCAAGGAAGACGAGGTCGCTGCACTTCTGCATCGCACCTACGACCCGACACGACACCACGACGTCCTCACGTCCTTGAGATTGTATTCTCCAGTGAGCGATACCACTTCCATGTCTTGCCTCCGATCTTAGCTGATCAATTAGCAGGCTAATACTTCTATCAGTGAGTGCGAGACCGCTGGGGCCGCACGCGACGCTGACAGGCGGAAATATCCGCATTCAGACATGCGTGCCTTCCTGCTCTGCATCCTTGCAATCGCCGCCCTCGGAGCTACTGCAAGTCCCACCCCTGTACGACAAGAATTAGCCGCCGTGAACGATGCCGTCCCGTCACAGCGTGCGCACGTCTACAGCCGCAGACCTCGCGCACACCCGTAGCCTCGCTTTGCCGGTTCCTTTGCATGGACATCAGAGCTGCACAGTTCGGACTCTCTTCTATAGCATGCATCGCTTTGTATCCTATAATCCACGGACCATTCCTCGTAGCTGATTTCTATACAGCCCGCGAAGCCTCTGTCCCTTTGTCAGACCCTAACGCTACGCCACGCCATCTCACGTTGTCTACCGATCTACCCAGTGGGGCTGCCCCACTACTTGCCCATCACGTCCGCCAGCTGCGTCTTCGGTATCGCCTCCGGGTACGCCTTCTTCTCCAGCCGGTGCTTCGTCGCCTGCTCATACGCATACGCGTACTGGATGAGCTGGAACTCGCTGTACGCCGTTCCTAGGAACGAGATCCCGAAGGGCATGTTCGGGCCGTTCATACGTGTTGGGCTCGCCTCCGTGAGCGCGACGTCGGGGGCTGGAACCCGAGGGGCACTACAAGTTTATCAAGGTCAGCATTGTATAGCACACGCTGCATGGAGTAGGACGGACCAGTGATGACGGGATAGCCTGCGACCGCGGCGGGACGGGACGCCCTGGCGGTGGGGATGAGGATCGCGTCGACCCCGTACTTCTTCAGCAGGCCGTCGACGCCGTCCTGCCTGCCCATGCGGTAGTCCCACTCCAGTGCCTCCCAGAATGCCGGGTCCTGGTGCACGCCATTGGACTTGACGAACCTGCCAATGTCGCGTCATTCACAAGACACAACAAGGAAAACACGCGGGACGCAAGCGTACCTCGCCTGGTCCGTCCAGTACGGCTCCACAAGCTCCTTCTCCCTGTTGTCCTCGTTGAACTTGATAAGATCCGCAAGGGTGCGCACGCCCGTCGGGACGTCCACGAGCTTAGACAAGTAACTGTGAATGTTGACCTTGAAGTCCCCACAGAGTACGACGTCCTCGCGATTTTGCACCTCCTCGTAGTCCCACCCATCTCCGAAGTCTGCGGGGTCGACAACTGTCGCGCCGAGTTCCGTGAGGTCCTTCAGCGCCTTGTTGAACGCAATCAGGACGTTCGCGTCGACGCCCTCGAGGACCTTGCGCGGCACGCCGAGACGCACGCCCCTGAGCCCGTCTTTCTTGAGGGCCTTGGTGTAGTCGGGCACCTGCGCGGGCTGGTTCAGCGTGTAGCTGTCGTGCGGGTCGCGCCCCGCGATGGTCGAGAGGACAATAGCGCAGTCCGCGACACTGCGGCACATGAGGCCGACGCTATCCTGGTGCTCTGAGATTGGGATCACTGGGCATGCCGGTCACCCGTGAGCGCTTGAGCATTCACACGTCTGAGCCAGAGCAGCACCACGTACCCCTGCGCGCGAAGTAAGCCCCACCGTCGGCTTGAGGCCACCACATTACAGTTACCACTCGGGCTGATGATCGACCCGTCCGTCTCCGAGCCGAGCGTGGCCGTCGCGAGGCCCACCGCGCCCGCGATCCCGCTGCCCGAGCTCGAGCCGGACGGGTTGCCCAGCGGGACGTACGGGTTCGTGCCGTGGCCGCCGCGCCCGCAGAAACCCGAGGGCACCGTGCCGCGCCAGTTCGCCCACTCGGAGAGGGTACACTTGCCCAGGAGGATCGCACCCGCCGCGCGGAGCTGCGCGGCGACGAAGGACTCGCCGGCAACGACGGAGCCGAGCAGGGCGTAGGACCCTGCGGTGGTGTTCATGCCTGTAGGGGTACTTTAACAGGCTGCGAAGGAGGCAAGTGTGGGGTGCGCACCCTCGCTGTGCAGTGTTGCGATGTTGTCTTTGAGCAGAATCGGGATGCCGTGGAGGGACCGCGGGCCCTGAGGTTTCCCTCTCCTTGTCGAGCTCAGCAGCCTGCCTCAGCACATTTGGATTGGTCTCCAGGACGGCGCGTAATGCGGGTCCGTTCAGTTGACCTCGTCGATGCGAGCGAGATAAGCCTGAACGCGCTCAGGTCAAGCCTAAGCAAAAGACGAAAGCGAGGGATAACTGCGCACCTTCACGAGATCAACACTAGTAAATCGCTTCCTCTTGAGACCATCCTGGATCTCCTCAATTCCGCCTCGTACAAGTCCGGCAACGAACCCATCCCGAACAAACTCGAGCTCAACGGTATCCGCACGTACTCCGTGTATGCAGCCAGGGAGAGGCCTAGGGCGATAGCGAGGGCGAGAGGACGGCAGTGGACCTACCAGGAGTTAACATAGCAGCACAGGGTTCCGAGAGGCATTCGCGAGCTGCAAGTTCCAGGCTCCGAGTCATCGG